>NC_139772.1:15801059-15863559 GCF_965231275.1 Zosterops lateralis | reverse complement strand
ATTATTAGCTCCCAAATCCTAGTTCTGACTTGGAACATTTTCTCAGCAGTTCCAATGGTTTTTTCCAAGCTACTCGAGTAGATGTGCAATTGTGTTTACTTCAAGTAGGAAATAGCAAGTGTAGAAAATGTCTATCATTGAGGCATCAGTATGGTTTGAATTTGGGAACCTAAACACAACTCTTCAATGCTTGTTTGTGCCAAGGGAGGAAGTCTGATATCTGGCAGCAGTGACTTTTACCCTGCACTTGGATTAGCCCTTTCATGTTCTGCAAAACATATTTTACAAGCATTATACAAAAGCATAAGATGAAATATGCATACGGTATGTGCCAGACGTTTCCAAGAGTACTGATATGAATACAGTTAGCAATATGTCAGTCCCTCACCTTTGGGCTCCATTGCCACATTATTCTAAATTCTAGGGGTGTCAAACCCCAAGCAGTTTATGCAGGGGTGGTGTTTTGGGAGGCTGGAGAAGCCACCTTTCATTTGTTCAGTCCTTGGAGGTTGTCATCCAAGCTCCTGCAGGCAGAAAGGAGCTTTCAGTTTTAACCACACAATGCCACTCCTTCCTTCCCTAGTGAGTTTGGACCTAACTCTTTCAATCTGTTCATGGATAGCCTTCTGTGGTGCACAGGCAGTGAAATCCCAGGACTGATTTCAACTGGAGACCATTAATACATAGGGTTATGGCATTCCCTGCTTTATATCCAGTGCCTTTGGAGTTTTTCAAATGAGAGGGGGTTCTGTTTTCCAGGGCTCTCTAAAGTATGTTTGTAGCGTGGTGATTCTACTTGTTCTTGGAGGAGTCACAGCTAGGAGTTGTCACTTGAAATGCACTGTTCTGAAGTTTTGAATAAATAATTGGTGTGTGAATCCTGCATCCTCAGCTGACCTAGATGTGGTAGATCTAATTATGTCAGGGCTGCACACTTTTAAATGCCTTTTTTTTTTTTTTTTTTTTTTTTTTTTTCCCCAATACATTTATTCTCTTTCTTTTTAGTTGACCAGGACAGAAAAAGTGATTTCACCATGTTTTTCTTTACATTTTTATAAGGCTGTAAGCTGTCTGACCCTTACTCTTCTAACATAGGAAAATCCTGGTTTTATTTTACGGAAACTATGAACAACTTTTGTATAAATGGAAAAACAACACTTCAGCTGTTCAAGAAAACCAGCATTATTATACAGAAGACAATGAATGAATCCTTTTTTTCTCCATGCTCGTAGAATATGTGAGCTCTGTTAACCTCAAATCACTCTCAGTTTAGGAAGCTGTGAAAAACTACTCCTAAACTTCTCACTGAAGCTGTACCAACTTGCAGAATGATACAGAGCTCTTTTGGCTTCTGATGGGACACACTGCTGATTCCAAGTCCATAAAATCTGGAGAGAATTCAGGGCACACAGACTGGTTTCCCTTCAGCCAAGATGAAAAAGCCTGAATTCAGTTCTCCAGATTGGAAGATTAAGAGGTGCTTAGCTGCCCAGATTGCATCCCCACTTCTATGCACAAAGTTGGCCCTTACTATATTTATATCATTTTGAAACAGAGAGAAATTAATGTAGTCTCTAAAATATTGTCCATTAGGGGCACATTTGAAGAGAAGTTCTATAAAATTTGGAAAATTAACACATTTGCAAATAAGTATGACACGTTAATAATCATAAAACAAACTCAGGAAAAGTCGTATTCCCTCAGTGATTTTCTCACTTTGGCCTCCATGTCCAGCTCATCTGGGCACTATTTTGGTACAATCCATACAAAGCAGGAGCCCTTTTCCATAGTGGGGAAGTCCATATTTGTGACATGGATGATCATTTCTTCTAGTGGTGTCTTCTCTCAAGAACCTGTTCACTGTTACATTTCTGTGGAATTTTTTTCTGGTATCAGGGAAATGTGAGCCCCTTTACACATTGCCAGCTTTTAAAGGAGAGGCAAAGCTTCCCCTAGGTATAATAGGTGTAATAATAACATTAATATGTTATTATTGCTTGTGGTACAAATAAGGGGGATGTCCCATGATCTTAATGGAAACAGGGAGTTCTCTGAACTCTGTATCAACCACTCGTAGCAGTTTTCTCCTCCAGTGTGGTTTTTGCAGCAGTGACCACCAGTATCCACCTGTGTGGGAGTTTGTTCTGATTAGAGAGCAATGAAGGATACAGGAAAAAAACCTCCTGAATTAGTAATAAAATTGATCAAATAAGGTGGCAGTTTTTAGGATAATTCATGTAGAGAGGGACCTCAGGAGGTCACCTCAGTCTGGAGCTGCTCTGTCAGTGTTTATGGCTGTTCTTATTTCAGCATCTAAAGTTCTGAACCAGCTTCTAACTCTGCATTCACTGGAGCTGTGAGGAGCTGGGTTCATCTCAGTAGTTAGCACTTAAATGTCTGCCCAATCTGCCTGGGAAGGTTGCATTCAGTTCCCTGTAACCTTAGAAGAGTTTTTATTGAGTATAGATACAGCAAAGACAGACTTGTCTTCTCACTCAGCTCTGAAAGCTTTCGTTTTGTTTGACAACATTTTGTACTGAGCTTGGCTCATTCTCTCACAAGAAGAAAGTATGCAAACTTTACATAGAAGTGGGCAGAAAATTTGGCTACATTTGTTTGCTATAGCAAACACCAACTCACAGAAAGTCAGACATTATACTGATTGTGTTGAAACTTGAAGAAAACATGTCTGGTGCCCAGTATGGAATTTTGGATCAAAATGACAAAGGAAAATGCAGAAGTAACTGCAGTTTGAGACCCAGAGTATTTATATGGATGTTGTCTATTTGGATTTCTTTGTTTGATTTGTTTTATTTTTTACTCCCACCATCTCTCTCAGCTCTATGAGTTAGGCTTTCTCTAGGTGTAATACTTTCAAAATTTCAAATTCTTTGTGGCTTGGAATAAAAGATAAACCTCTATTTCCATCTGCACCATGTGTAGATAGGAAACCTCATCTTTCGTGGGATGAATTCCTGCTTTCAGAGAAGCAGCATGCTGGTTTGATGGCCCTGCCATCCCTGGAATACACTGGAGGAGATTGCTTAGAACATTTTGTGCCACTGTGGAGTGAATTCCACAGGCCAGGCCCTGCACTGACACATTTCCATCCATCCCCTGCAATGCATGTGGCAGCAGCATTCCATCTGTTTCTAATGAGGCATAGCGGGGGAGGAAATCTTATGCATAAACATCTCCCACATCACTTATGGTTCCATTGAAGAACATCTCTGCTACAGTATTTGTTTGTGACAGAGATTTTTAGCTGTTTGTTTATTTTAATACCTGTGGATGTCAAGCAGGAGAGATTAGCCAGTTCCTAAACCTGGCAAATTCCTTGGCTGAAATTTTCTGGTATTTTGAGAGGCAATTCCAGCACAAATTCTTGCTGTAAAGGTCTTGCCTACATTCTCCAAAGTATAGATAATAATTTTATATGTACCTATTCTATTTTAGGGGTGAGGCAGTTGTAGCTAGGTTTAACTCTAAACAAAGAGCAAACTTTTCTTTATTTAATTCCAGTTATAAACATGTTATAGCAAAAAATAAATGGAGGGGGAAACAAAGGAACAAAACCTACCACTTTGCATAGGCCTTATTTTAAAATGTACATTTCTTTGTATGGAAGAGCACTGCAATGTTTTTTTAAGAGGCAAATAGTTTACTCTGATGTGTATGAAATAGAATTTTGATAGACAGAATAAGCTGCAATCCAGCTCTAAACTATAGATTTTCAAGCAGATTGATGCAACAAATTGTTAGCAAATAGCAGTTTGCAATTTGATGCTAATTAGACATAAGGCAAATATGTGCCATGACAAATTAGCAGCAAACCATACTGAAAAGGATTAGCAAGAGCTGGCACAGAGACTGCTCGATTTTGCATACTTCCTTGTCTTAGTCTAGGAGGTCTGAGCCAGTTTTCCTTCTCTGTAAATAAGAAACCAGAGCAGAGATCACAGGCATGCTAGAATGCCTTTAATTGCATATTTGAAATGTTTTAACTCTCTCTTAATCCCATGGAGGCTTTTCTCCATACCACCAGCTTTATTATCCTGGGAGATGATCAAGTACTTTATCCATTTAATATTATAACTAAATACATTATGAGGTAAGTAACTCACGGGGTTATTTACTTTAGCGAGTCTATTGTACTTATAGATTTAAGAAAAAGCCCCATTCTTATTCAAAACACCTTTGCTTAACTTCCTGCAAATGTGTTTTTCAGCAGATTTAATTATTCATTTCATTAATAAATTAATTTTTGCTGGAGGATTATCACATTTCTTTATTGATGTGCACAATGCCATTGTAGTAGTTAGTGTAGATCAAACTCATCACCATATCCAAACGAGATGATGCAGTTGTGTTTTCAAACACAAGAGAGAAGTAGGAGGGAATTTTTAAGCCAGTTCTTCAGACCTGTGCCTGACTACCAGCACAGCTGTAATTATGACTTCAGAACTAAAGCAAAAACTGCTCTTGTGTCTTTGAAGGGTGACATAATTTCATTAGGATCAAGGATGCTAAGCAAAACCCGCAGAGAAAATATCTGTTTGTTAAATTTAGCAGCTTATTCTTTCTTTATGTGGCTGCTTGCTTAGTTTTTTTAAATTAAGAGTTTCTGAGGTAAACCATCACATTCCCCAAGCTTTCTACTCGTATTTGCTGGTGTGTACTTCAGTTTGGATATGTAAAATGACATGTTTATACTTCAAGGAATCATTGGGTAGATCAGAGGTTCCTAAATACAGTTTCTCTTTCAAATCTGACTTTCTAGGGCATACAAGACACTTAGCTTACTGGGCTGATCGTTGTTGTCTAAAATTATATATTTATATTACATTCCCAACATTCCTATGTCTATATATGGATCAAAAAGATTGTTAGAAGTAGTTCAAAGGTGCTAAAACATTGTGTAGTTAGATGTAAACACACATTTCGGTTACCAAAATAAATGAAGTGGGGAAATAAAAGGATATTTTGCACAAAAGATTGTTCTTTCATAAGTCTTAGAGAGAATTCCTCAGACAATTTAAACCACGATCAGTAACAAGTTTTGCCACAGCACTGTCTTCCCACATAAACAGTATGATAATACACTATTAAGAGTTTACAAAAAGGTGATGAAAGCAGTTGTGCTGGTTAAAAAGAAAAAAAAAAAAGAGAAAACTGCTGGCTTTCCCTGCAATTTCTGAAGGCATCTATATATACTTGACATGAAAGGCACTGTCCTGTAAAAGCTTCTGTGTGCACTGAGGCCTGGAAAGGTGTTTCTGGTATTGCCAGGCTGTCTCACTGACAGTTTGCCTGCTCCCTTTTGCCAATATTTTTGCCCACTTTCCACATCACATCAGAAATTTGGGCAATGATCTTTATGCTGGTGTAAAATCTTAGGAAAGCGAATCAATTGCCCTCTGGGCACAAATCTTCATTCCCTTTTTGTTGTCCCTGCACAGAATTGTGGTGAATTCTTGGTAGGCATTTATTTGCCTGCATGGAAAGAGTGTAGTGAGCCCTCAGGAGGCAAATGCAAACTGAAAGTTGTAATAGTTAAAAGGGATGTTGTTAAGAATTTTAGGATTACACGCAACATATAAATGGTTGTAATTTCCAAAGGGCAATTCATTTCTAGCCAAGCCTTTTCACACAGTATCTTCCCTCACAAAAGCATCACCAATTTTCTGCCCGTAATGTTTCTCCCAAACACCCCCACTGCTCAATTCAACAACAGCTTTCCTGGCCGTGCCTAAACAGATTTTGCATTTTCCTGTAGATGCAGTGTCAGCCCAGCTACTGCCTCTGAGAGCTTGGCTGCTCATGGCTGCTGTGGCAAATCTTTGTGTTTGGAGACAGATGTTCCCCACCGTGCTGGGGGTCTGGGTGGGCAGCACCCACTGACTTGGAGCATGTTGGATGTTGGGAATCTCCTCTGGGGCAGCCACTGCTTCCCACTTCCAGGCCTTAGCACCAGCTGTAAGTAGGGCACTGCTTTTTTTTTTTTTTTTATTTTTGGGATAGGGCTTGAATTTTTCTGTTCTGGTTTCTCCCACGTGACATTTGAGGAATACAAAGTGGTTGTGAATATCTTGAATGTAGATTTGTTTCTGAATAAGAGGAAAAAGATAAAAAACATGGGGAAGGAAAAAGATACTTGATGAAAATGAGACCTGCATGAATATCTTAAGCTGCTAGAAAACAAGACAAACACACAAAAAGTGCCCATAAAAAAGAAACTGGTACTTTTGTGGGTTTGTGCAGGTTATTTCATCTGGCTTGGGAAAAGATAGTAGATGTTAGGTTGGAGCAAATTTATCCTGATAAAGCACACATATTTTTTGACAAATGTATTATCGCTTTAGATCATGGGATTAATAAGATACATTGTCCCCAGGAAAATATGTGCACTCATGGAGAACCTTATTGACATTGCTGCAGAGAGGTGAGTTCAAAAGGCCAGATATTAAAAACAGTTTTTTGAGGCAGTGAATATAATTTTTTTTACTTGAAACCATGTAAGTTTGCATTTATATCACTTAGAGTGGGTGACTGTAGACTTACCTAAGTTCTGTGCACGTTTATTTGTGTAAAGATAAATACGCATGAAAAATGCTGATGGGATACAAATTTGACTTCCAAAGTCCTGTTTGTTTCTGTTGTATGTGGGGGTGAGAATCAGAGGGTGGCTGTGGCTGGAGGGAATCTCTGAAGATCATTGAATCCATCCCCCTCCCAAGGCAGAGTCACCTGGGGCAGGTGACACAGGACCATGTCCAGGTGGATTTGGGACCTCTCCAAAGAGGGAAACTCCACAAACCCCATGAGCAGCTTTTCCAGAGCTCTGCCAGCCTCAAAGTAAAGGCTGATGTGTGCTCAACTGTGTTAAGAATAATTTTGACAGTTTTTCTTGAAAATCATTTAAGTTATCCTTATCAATATTATTAGTATTTACAATGGAGATGGTTTGATAGAATCTGACACTTCTCCCAGACATTGAAATATTTAGGGTTGTCTGGAGATTCTGGAATGCTCATAATAATCATGAAACATTTATTGTCTTTATCTGCATACCTAAAATTCATCAATGAATATAAACAGGAGAATCTTAAAAAAAAAATTAAACAAAATATTATCCTGCCATAATTTGTAGTTGCTTTCTTTTATCTGTTTGAGATGCTTGAATTCACTTTGTTAGCAAATTTCTCTTGACAACCACACCTATTTATTATTACTAAGCATCCTTTTTAGGAATGTCTGAAATGACACATGTATTGTTTTAAATAAGATCATAGAGTTAATTTTTAACCACACAAGCAATGCAGTAAGAATAGAATGAACAAAACATAATTAATAGTTTTATGCTATTCGTCAGGATCATTTTATTTGCTGCCAGCATATGCCAAATGCAAAACCATTTTAACTTCAATTAAGATTTTTAAACAAGATTAAAGCTGTTGTCATTGAAATCATAGAACATATATGCTTCTAGGTATTGTGTGCATTCCTGAATAGCTGCATGTCTTCAAGCAAGGAAATGTCACTGGGACAGCAGAGGTGTGTGAGAACTTCACCACTCTACAAAGGAGGAGGTAACAGCTGTTTCTGCATTCCCCCACTCACAGTGACACAGCTTCCCTCTGGCCTCAAATTCACATTTCATTCTCCACTGGAAAAGGAAGTGAAGGAAATAGCACCGTTTCTATATTTTGTGTTTTATAGAGAAATTATGATACCACAGCCATAGTGTATTAGGTGCATGAAGAAACAATTTTGTACTTCTGTGTGTGTGTGTTTTATTTGGTTTTTCTTTGCTTAGGGCTTTCTTTAAATTATTATTTTTAATTTTTTTTTAAATAATTGCATCATGTTTCACAATATCTGTATTATTGCTGCCTCACTAGATAGGATCTTATAACTGCCAGGGCTCCAGCTGTCTTGCTGAGTTACTGTCACAGCTAAGGACATTTTAAACACCAAAGACCTGTTTCATCCTGGATTTGTGGCTGGTCAGAGTTTGAGTTTGGGTACCAGTGCCACCTCAGCAATTTGAAACCAAGAGCATGACCTCGAGGAAATAAAGTAGTACATATTGTCTTCAACTCCTGGTTAGTAAAACACTTCAGTGCTTATTTAAATTTAAACATGCCTGAACCATATTAATTCCTTATTAATTGCTGATTTGTTAATTTTAGTGGATTTATTAAATTGAAGACTGAAGAAATGAAGAGCCCCCACAGGATGATAGGACTAAGGAAGATCCATACTGAATATCTGAACCAGCTCCCCTAAGGGCTCACAGCTCCCTGTTTACTTAGGCACACACCAACATGCAGATTTCCTGCCTGGTGTACTGCAGTGCAGGGGGAAAATCCCAGATTATTTGCTCCCAAGCTGGTACCTTTGATGTGATACTATGCAGAACCATGCAAAAACAATTAGTGCCCTGAATGAGGCCCACACTAATGAGGCTGTCAGTGTAAACCTTCACCGTGGCCCATCCAGAAATGGTGGTGGTAATGTTACCAAAGATTGCAATGTTTTTAAGGGTTTGGAACAAAGATTGTGTTCTGCTCCTACATTGCTTAATTCTGAAACTGATGGTTGGATAAGCAGCAGATGGTAGAGACTTCTGCAAGTGCAGGATATTTTCAAATTAACTTAAATACACTGTATGGGACTGAGCCACAGAGCAGCATTGTAAATCATGGCTATGCACTTGGAGATGTGCAGTGAGGACTGCAACTTCCAGTCTTCTAGCTGTCAATTCAGCTTTTGTTCTCTGTTCCATTTCTGGAACAGAAAATCTTCATCAGTTTGTGAATTTAGGTTCAGCAAAAATGGGGGGAAAGTATATCTGGATTTAAAACACTAGCAAAAATATTAGCAATTTAAAAATACTTTTAAGAGGGCATATATAGTAGGAATGGGGAAATCATCATGAATGATACCTCTCAGGCTACTGGAAATATTTGCATTTGCTGAGGAAAGGGCAATTACAGAAAAAAAAATAGCTTAATGAAATGCATTTGGACTCTTGGAAAAATAATAGACAATGGAGAACAGGCCAGTGTTCAGTACCTGTACAAGTTAACAGGGCTCCCAGAGGCTCAGGATTAACAGTGATGTAGTCAGTGTATCTACTAGATTTATTTGCATTATAAAGACTCAAGTGTAGGTGTGTATGAAATGCAAAAGAAAAGGCAAAAAAATATACATGACAACATTTTCTTGCTTAGTCAAGTCCATTGCAGCCTCTGAGGAATTCTGGAGATCTAAATGATTTAGGCAATTAGGGAGCAGAGATCCAAATATACTCAGCTTTGACAAATTTCCTACAATGTAAATTTTGTAGAATTATTTGCAGTATTCATAGCCATTGATTGAATTCTAAATTAGCTACCAGGACTTGATAGAAAGAACTTCAGTGAAATTCAGATCCTGCTGGAGTCTCTGGGAGTTTTGCCTTTTCTTTCAGTGGGGATAGAGTTTCCCCATGATCATCATTACTGCAGACAGCTCAATAGAAAAGGCTGCTCAGTTCACAGCGGTGGTCCGAGCAGCCAGCAAAATGCTTGGGTGAATAAAGAATGGCTTGGAAAATAATACTGCAAATATTATGATACCTATCAATGATATCCTCTTGCCTTGAATACACTGCTGAATTCATACCTTTTCTGCTTGAAAATATACATCATAAACAGGAAGAGTAAAGCAATAGTCATAAAAAGTGTCCAGAAGCATAGAGAATTTTACATGCAAAGAGTGAAAATAGCGGAGCTTATGTTAAGTGAATGAGATGATAAGTAAGGTTTTGTAGGAAAGGAATGATTTACACAAGGTAAATCTGATTTCTTTCTTGGCTTTGTCCCATATTGCAAACAGAGGAGTGTGCCAACAAACTGAAAATTGATAAGGAGGAGGTTTTGATGGTATGCAGGATAGGACTGAGAGCTGGAGGAAGCCTTTGGAGTGAAAAGTGTGGCAGGATTAGAAAACAAAATGAAGCTGGACATCCATGTTTGTAAGGCAGTTCTCAGAGATGTTGTGAAATAAAGCAGGAAAGTGCAAAATTATCCTTTGACAAAATTTTCTGTCTCCCTTTGGGATAGTGATAATTTTGTTGGGTTTCTTTCACACATCCTGGAACATGTTTGCTACAGGCAATGGGATGGGATTCGGAATTCGATCAACACACTCATGTGATTTGTGTAACTTCTCCCTCCAACACCTGGGGCTGTCCTGGGGATGCAGTTTAGGGGAGGGAGAGAGGCTGCTCAGAGTCCCAGAGTGTCCCAGGCTGGCTCTGCCCTCCTGCCCTGAGCACAGCTAAAGAGTTCTGTGGAAGTCTTGTGCTGAAGGAGAATTCTTTTCTCCCCATCAGAGCTCAGGGAGCCCTTCACCCTTTGATGGAAAGTAGGATTTACACTTATATATTCATCTTTTGTCTTGGGACAATGAATAAAGTCCTAAAGTAAGGACTACAGACTCTTCTGGGCAGAAAACTTCAGTCTCTAAATGTCCCATTTTAGCTTTTCAAATAAAACACATTCTGATTTGAGGAATGCTTGTGCCACACAATGTAGTAGGAGTGGGTTGAGAGCATCCAGATGTTGTCAATGTGCAAGTTTGTTGTTTTTTTTTATTATTATTTTTTCAACAAGAATTTCTGGCATTATTTTTATGCTAAAGTACAATTTTGTATAAAAAGCAGTAGAAACAACTTAGAATAGCTGGAAATGCTTAATGATGAGGGTGGTGCACAGCTGAAGCATTACCAGTGGAGTTGCTTGCTCACTGATTTGTTGCCAGGTAGCGAGCCAATTAGCAGTGCTGGTTATTATTTACTTTTCATGCTATATATCACTAAAATTGTGCTGTTGATTTATCATTTATATTGTTGTATTGTCAGCATAATTTATTCAGATCATGCTGAGATACCTGGGAAATTAAGTAATAAAGAGAATGGCATAGAATGTGTCTGTATTCAGAGATATTTACTTTGCTTTTAATGAGAATGCATGTTCAGGTAAAACATAGATCATTTAGCTATTAAATTGTTTTTTAATAAACCTGTTAAAAGTTTGTACCTTGGATTTTCTATAAATAAAGAGGCTTGGTTTCAATTCTAATCTGCTTTTTACCATTAAATAAGAAACTTTTTTACAGATTAGGTTGAGTAGCAGACCAACTAATTGTGCCAACTTGGTTGATTAATGGTTTGCAGGAAGCTCTACTAGTTGAGATATCACTGAGGTATCCAGTGTTCTTCATGTATTTGATGCTGCTTCAGTCATTTCAGTAAATACAAACAGATTTTTATTGAAAATCCTTCCTAATTGTTTGAATAATTAAAATAAAGGAAAATTGAAAGCAAGTATTTCACAAGAAATAAATATTTTGAATGCATTCAGCTGACTAGGAAAGGTCAATGCTTTGACTTTAGAATGCTTTTTGTACATTTTTTCCTTAGCTGGGATTAGAACTTGTCAGAGGCCTTTGTACAGCTTCATCTTATCTCTTCCCTTTAATCATCCTATCTAGTTCTTTTAAAATCTTTAGACTGACAAATAGATCTGTGTGTGTATTCAGGAGGTTGGCTCTAGTCAGGAATGGTTCTCTCCTGACTGTTCCCTACAGGGAAAAGGGCTTGGTGCTTCCAGTGCTTTTCCATTTTGACAATGCATTTCTTTCTAAACTTGTGAAAATTAACTTCCAATGTGGCAATAATTCAAAGCAAAGTGGAAGAGGGTATTATTTTCCTTAAGCTATTAAACCCCCCTTATCTTTTTCAGTTGCCTTTAGTTTCTTTTTTCAGTGATGGCTCTAACACACTGGTAGAACCACACAAACCCCAATTATTTCTAGTCAGTTCGATACTGGAACCTTTTAAACAGCTCTATTGACTCCAGAACTTGAATTTTCTGCCAGTTTTGTATCATGATTTTCAATTTTCACAGCACTGCTCCTTTGCAGAGACTCTTGGGTTTGGCCAGACCTGAGAGTGAATGAGTCCAAGGAGCAAATGTCAGCAACCTGAGCAACATTGCAATTTTCTGTTTACTAACTTTTAGTTGATCATCTTTGCATATATATGGTGTGAAGGAATTTTTATGTGCCTTCAGGAATCAAGGAGGAGAAATTTCTGCTAAAGGACAGAATCCTGAAAATGGTGGGTCTTAATTAAAATATCTCTGATAATCCCCTGTATGAATTTTGATACCAGGTTGAGGTCAGTTGTATAATGGTGTGAATGAAAAAATCAAGGAAAAAATGACTACTGAGCTGTAACGAGGCTAAGAACAACTTGGATCAATCCTATGTCTTTACAGTTAAGAAGGGAAATTTGAATTATATCTGCCTTATTTCATTGCTTGTAGTAGGAGATACTTTTGCAATCTCGTGTAACAGAAGCACAACACTTGCTGTAAGAAGATGTAAAAGCATTTTCAGAGGCTAAAATTATGGGGGTACTATGGTTTGTGTATTAAATTGTCTTACAGGGTACCAGGTGTATTCAGCTGGATTATCTAGAGGCTGAATAAGTTTGTAAATTAAGAACCAGCAAACCTCTAGTGAAATGTTTGTTGTATTACTAAGTAAGAATACTTCATTTACTTATTTTGACAACCATAGGCAAGTTTCAGTTGGAAGTTATTCATGAAATATGAGTGCACTTAAGTCATATTTTATGAAAATATTGAAATCTGAACTTGAGACAGGGAGCATTGCACGATAAAACATTGGGAGCCTGTGTGTCTGTGTGCAGAGGATGGAAAAACTCCTTTATTTTTGGCATAAGATGTGTGAGTCAGCTGGGAGTAAGTGACACTCCACTCTGCAGGTTTACTGGGTGTCTGTCTGCTTTGAGGATTTCAGGAGGACAGCAGGTTTTCTGCTTTCCACATTTCTCCTGAAACCTCTGCATGTCATTACACAGCTGAAACAAAATACAGGATGGGCTGTAGGAAGATGTAGCATTATTCCATCTGTGAGAGGAAAAATGTCACTTAACTTGCTCTTAGCTGTGTTATTTGAGATTCACGGGATCTCTCCTCACTTGAATGATAAATGTCAAATTCCCACAGAACCCACCCCTTATTCTCTTTAAATATAATAGCAAACATTTGTCCATGGCAGTTAGTGGTTTTTGCATTTTAATGTTATAGTATTGATGAAATTCAAGTGCTTTATTTTAATGTTATTTACTGCAAAAGTCAATTGCTTAATCAAAAGCTGATTCCTTTAGGCAGAAAATTTGCTTCCCCAAATTCCAGACATTTTAGTGTTATTCTTTTGAACTTGGGTAACGCATGTTCTATGTCTTTAAGCTTCCCTAGTCTGTCTCAGGATTTCATTAACTCTAAGTTGATGTTTCTGAATTTGTGTGCTCCTCTCTGCTGCTTCTATTACCAAGAAATATAGTATTGCTCCCAGTTTTCTCAGCTGCCATGGGCAGCCAGAATGCACCTTGGAGTGTCACTAGCACTGATGGACATCTTTTCAGTAATTTTGGATGAACCATATCTGACCTTCACTTAAGATGGTCCCATGTCTTTAAAAAGGGCTTAATACCCCTTTGAATTATGAAATCAAATTAGCAGTTGACAGAATGGATCATGGTAAACTTTTGCCAGTTTCATGTTGGCTTTCCTCTCCAGGAAAAGCCAGTTCTGTACAGAACAGATCTTTTGCAGTAATACACTCTGACTTTTTGATGAGTTGATTTATATTAAATCTGGGTTGTTTGCCCAAATTTTCTGTACAGTGTCAGGAGATAGGATAAAAGCAAATAAAATACTCAGAAATATCCAGTTGCCTTTTAATCCCCTTATTTCCTTTTAATAGTATTTTCTTTGCATAGTTCTTGACACGTGAGTTTTAGTGACTTTATTCTCCTGATCGTGTTGCATTAAGCCTACAGATTCTGGTGAGAAATACTCATTTTGAATGTAAGAGCCCAACCAGAAGTTTATTTTGTGTTGAAATAAGAGCTACTAAGGAGGTCATTAGAGCAACTGCATGAAGGAGAACTGTCTTTTTTATAAGCAGATTTGAGAAAGAGAGGTGTCAGGCTGAATTCGTGACAGAGATGAAGAGAAGAAAAAGAAATTTAAAAGGGAAGTTTGCAGATTACAGAGTAAAGCAGATAGGATGATAAGAAAGATAAATTTCTTTGGGTGGAGATCATGGCTTTCCTGTGATTTATAGAGTTTTTCAGAATTCAAAGCAAAGCTGTGCTGACTTGTGGTTGTCAATATGGGGACATCTCTTGAATCCAAACCAGAAAGGCTGATGAAGCTCTGGTACAAAGTAGAAATTCAGTGTGCCCCATCCCCACCTACCCTCCCTCCATCCTGAATATGTCTGGAGAATTCAAAAAGGTTCAATTTAAATCATTATTTTATTAGAGATCACATAATGAAGTCAAAGCTGAAGGAGAGTTTATCCTGTCCTTGACTTCTTTTCCTTCACCAGGATGATTTAGGCTTGGATTTCTTGAACAGGACAGAACAGTAGTCCATGCCTCCTCTCTTTATACTCCCAGCACTGCTGGCTCACACTTTCCTGTGCAAAATCTTTCCCTTGGATGTACATCCAGAGCAATGTGTGCTGTTCTAAAGCAGATCTGTTCAGCTGAGGCTGAAATCCCAGGTCAAGAAGTCTTTAGGAAAGAAGAAATCTCATATTTCACTCTGTAGTTTCTTAGGGGAAAAAAAGAAAGTTGGCATTAAATATTGCTCTCTAGTTGATTTTATTGCTTCCATTGCCTTCTGCTCTTTCCTATTCTTTCCTTGACAAGTGTGAAACAAAACTCAGACTGAGTTTTAAGAGCAACTCAGGCATGTCTGGCTCAGTTGCCAAATTCTAATGTACAGAGCTCCTCAGTAACCAAAGCTCTTGTTGATATGCAGTAGTCTGAACTCTTCCCTCAAAAAACTGATGGAGCCCTGATGTCAAATCATTATCTACTGGATCTGTGGAGATCAGTGCTGGGGCTGTCCCACTGTTTTCAGGGTGGGTCTTAATGGTTCTGTGAGGGTAAATGTCAGAAAAAGGTGAAATGTCTGCTTGAAGTTACCACTCTCAACCAGCTGTTTAATCACTTAATATCTTAAGAATTTATATTTGCAGTACTCTGGAAATACTGAAAAGCATAAAACAATAAGTGAAGGGTTAAATTAGGAAACAGTGTATTGTGTACTGTACTAGGTAGATTTTTCTCTTTATTATTTTGTTCTCATTCCAAGATGAAGAGGAAACTGGGCAAAGAAAGATTAATGATCACCAGGCAGGGACAGAGTGTTTGGAGTGATGTTGCATGTGTTACCTTGGTCCCAATTATTTCATTCAATTGCAGGATTTAGTTGTGTACACCTGCATTTTGGAGAAGTTTTCAATTTGTCATTTGTTGTGACAAGGTGAAAATTGCTCATTTAGATCAACCCAAATCTTCTTTATCTGGATAATTCTGCTTTGTGTTTAATTTCCAAAGACAAAGCAGAGGTTGTCTTTGAGGATGATATTAGTTGTACCCAGTGATTTTGCATTATCCTATACTTGGCTTTTTTTACCATAGGTGAAGAGAAAGCCAGGGTAGGGGTGTGTAGATCTTGGCTTCATTAACTGGCCTAACCTGGGAACTCTGATTATCATGATTTGATTTTAATTGTGACTTTTTGCTGCACAGTCTAGTTGCTTCACAGTTCACTGTTAGTCCTGTCCTCTTCTCACAGAGGATGTTAAAGGCTGAAAAATGGGATTTTGTCTCCATTCATTAAAATCCTTAACCTATCCTTCAGCTTCTTTAAAAACATGCTTTCCCTTAAGTCTCTTGGTGATAAGAATATCACTACTAAAGCAGTGCCTGCACTAGATTATTTCATTAGTGCTACTGAGTACTGCTACTGCTTAGCTTAGCAGCCTCCTCCTTCACTGAGGATGGTCAAGTTATTTCCAAAATGTGGTGAACACATATCTGCTCTGTGCTTGGAGATGTAAAGTGGTTTCCTTGAATGATTGAGAGCTATATGTTTGATAAGTAATTGCTGGCCCACTCCCTTCCTAATTGTTGATTTGTCTTCTGGCTTTGTCAGCTCTGGAAGCCTTGTAACTCTGTTCTGCTCTCTTGTTCAGGATCAGAGTTCAATTAAAAACCCTGACATATGAATAATATTTCTACTTAAAATGAAATCATTTACCTCACATGGCTGCTAACCAGCTTCAGACAGTAACAAACACAATGCTACCTGTCTGTTTCAAAAATCACACGCTAATCTGGAAATTTGGTCCCACTGGGTGAAGATCAAATGAACAATATTGTCCTTCTGCACTCAGCCACACGTGGCCTGTGTACACAATCCGGAGGGAAGGTGTAAATACACAGTGTTTAGGATCTATGAATTGTTAGCTTATTCTGCCCAGCAGGCTGATGTGCTCAGGGTATAAACAGATCAGTCTGCACTTGATCTTCTGCACCTCTTGCTTTTTGACATCACCATAAATTCATATTGTGTTTTTATGGAAGCTGTAGGAAAGAAGCGGCACAGCTTTGGCAGCCTTGGCACAATTTTATTTTGCATTGACTGTAATATTCTATTTTTTCCTACACTGCTGTACTTCTGGAGCTCCTTTTATAATTTTGGTATTTAAGCCACTCATGCATAATATGTTCTTTTTGTTAAAGCATCAGTGGTCTTTTTATTTACCTGTGAAGGAGAAAATGACTGTTATTATCATGAGTGTTTGATTCTGTTGCAGGGTCACTCTCAAAGTCTTGTCACCAGAGAATATGGGAAAAGCCCCCAGAATAAAAGTCATCTCTAAATTCTGTGAGTTTTCCTAGCAAGTGCTCATGCTATAAAAACTGTTACAGAAAGAGTTTAGTTTTTGTAGTTTTCTGTCTTAATGTATCCTTCAGGAAAAGGAGTATCTCCACATCTCTTAATGGTGTGATAGCTTTCAAAAGAGTTGTTGTCTGAACTCTTGATTAAACAAAATGCTGCTGATTGCAGCAGGGTGGCTAAACGTGGGCAGAAGTGGCTATTGCAGCCTGCTCACTAAGAAGTCATTTATCAAAGTTTTATCTGATTTCAGAGGCATTAGGTTTATCAGTCACAGTTTATAAATGGCATGTCATCAGCATCAAACCAGAGCAATGCCTGCTCAAGTGCTGCTGTAGAGCAAGTGTAAACATCCCCTGCACATGCACTGTGTCCTTCCACCAGGAGCTGTGTCATGCACCACATTGCAACCTTTAGCTTTTTGCTGTTCTGGAATTCCTTCATTGTTGTGTTGGTGATCAGAGTTTGATTTCTCCTTCTCACTCAACCTAAAAATGTTAATGGTTGAAGTCTTGATGAGAAAAAGCAAAGGTATTTGGTGCAAGGTGTGGAAATATGCAGTGGAATGTGTGGGAATAGACAACGGGAAGAGTTGAAGGTGTTGGGGGCCAGCAGGTGATGAAACCATTTGACATTCAAATAGAGGAGAGTTTTATTGAGCCTATACATCCATTTGAGCTAAATTAACCTTGGTGTTCTTTTAGCCAGCCTAAAAGGAGAAAAAGTTCAGCTGGATAGACACCCTGACTGCTCACTTGGTTTTTGGGGCATGTTTTAAAATTTCAGCACTCAGTTCTGTATTTGCAAACTTAAGCTCCAAATTATTAATGGTGAGAAGATTGTTTTAGACCCTTGAAAGCATATACAACTTCTTTAAGTGATTGCGAAGGTAAATCTTATTCTCTGGGGAAATGACTTCTGCACAGCTATTTCTTTTATTGCTGTGCTGAATGTGAAGGCATTACTCACTTTAATAAATCCTACTGTATCTCTCAGTCTGTGTAGGCTGATATAAATATCTCCAGTTATGTCATATTACCACCTTTGTACAGCTAATGTTACATTCTTGATGACTGGTGGCTGATAAATGCAAAACCTCATTTGGTTTGTGAGTGATTGAATGCTAACACTGTTTAGATTTCTTAATATACTTGTATTAGCATGAATAAGTAATGAGCATGCCAGGCTTTTTTGAATATTTGATTGTATCTTTATAATGGATTTGTGTCTCTCTCTTTGTGCTAATGTCATTGTAACTTTGTTGGTGTCATAACTCCAAACCCTAGCAATCGATCTTTATCAGAATATCTTAAGTCAATTACCCTCTCATGGCCAAATTACTGTGTCATAATACTTTTCTTATAAAAGTATTCTGCATATTGCATTTAGGATACAAATAGGTACTAATTCTATCTGGAGTCTATTCCTCATTTCCTCATTGTGGCTTCTCTGAGCGTATCGACCTGTCCTGTCTCTGTGAGCACATATATGCACACATGAAACATTAAACCTCTCCTGCTCTTTATTAATAGACTGGCTGACCCTTACTGCTCAAATTCAGCCATCTCTCATGTGCCCTAGACTTCTGCTGCTTCTAAAGGAATTAAGCCCTAATGTTTGCTGTTTCTTGGAAATCATAATCCATCATTTTGGATAGTGACTATGGTGGGAAGAAAATATTAGTTTGCCAGAGACTTCTAGTTATTCCATTACCCTAAAAAGACTTGCACCTGCAGCGTAGTGGATTTTCTTTTGTCATCTTGTGTCCTGTTTGCTGACTGACACATTTAACAAGTAAAAGAATTGGAAGAAAGGCTATTCTGTTAGCTTATTAGTGGTTCCCAAATAGATACTGCTATTTCTATGAGAACATACCTCAAGAGAAGACTTCTGGACCAGTGGTTCTGGCACAGACCAGGGGTTATCTGGGCATGCATTGTTCTCTCTCAGTGCTTCTGAGTTTATGCTTCTGCTCTGAGGTCCCAAACAGTATTTTCGGTTATGGAAAATTCAAGACCTGTTCTGTGCACTTCAGTTCATGACAGACTTAAAACACTTCTGCTTCATGTCAGATGTTAGATCCATACTTCCAGTTACTGTAGTACAGCTGAAACACAGCCTCAGCTGCTGAATTTAATTGCTGGGTTCTATCAACAGAGCCAGTTGAGCTGGAATATGGGACTACCAGAGGTGGATCTGCCCCTCCTCTTTCCTTTAAAATCAGCAAGCCTAAATGCTTCCCATTTTTTAAGCTATATTAATCAAAGCACACTAATAATAATGTAAAACAAACCAACTCTGTAACAAGATGCAAACAGAATTGCTGAATGAGGGAAAACCTCCACAAAATGGGATTAAAATAAATTACTCCTGCCTACCAGAGGCTGGTGGAGAGATAGTCCCCCTATTTTGCTTTTCAGTCCATTGGCTTAGTGGCTTCTGCATTAAACCAAACTTCACAGAGTCTCTCTGATTTCTAAAAAAATTCTTTTTAACTCAGCTCCTCAGGTTGGATCCATGATGTTGCCAGACATGTCCTTTTTTCTAGAAACTTCCAGCCTGGTTTCTGCTGTAATCTGTGCCCCGACAGTCCCCAGTGTCCTGCCCTGGCTGTTGTCCCCCTGGGCTGGCAGGGCTGAAGCTCAGCTCTCCAAGGGCAGGACAAGCTTCTGCACAGGGCTCAATCTGAGCACATGAAGCTTTGGAACTGGGCAATCACACAGCCTTCCTCTGCTACCCACCCACAGAACATCCCAGATGAGCTGTTTGCACTCCTTGGATGGTAAAGTGAGAGAAAAGCCATCAGATTCTTCTCTTTGTCACAAACTGTCACCTTGGAGGACAGGCACAGCATCTTAGAAGTGAATTTTAATATTTTACGTAATATAGCACAAAAGAATGTTGTGATTAACAAATGAGAACCTGAGAAAATGGCCTTCAAGCTCCAAAACTTCTTCCATGTTCACTGAAGAAGGTCAAAATGCTTCCTGAGGGTTTCCTCCTTAGATTCCAGAAAGAAGTTATGGAGCACACTTGCTGGGAGAAGTCCATGGAGGTCCATCTCTCCTTTCCTGCAGACTGAAAACATGTGCTGTCAAGGTGTGCCAAGATAAGCCCATGGGACTGTTACAAAAATCCATAATAAAAACATCTGGAAACACCTCAGACTTCCACAGACTTGTCAGTGATTAATCCAAAGATGGAACTTTAGAAAAATAAAAAAAGATGAGCCTTCCTCACCTGCTTATTTTTGAAACCCCCACTCCACCTTCCTTTCAGGTTTCAGCCTGTATTCCCTGCTTGCCTTCACACTCTGCGTTCCTTCTTGCACACCATTTGTTCAGGCCTGTTTCCCATGAATTTTTATTCCATGTACTTATGTCCCATGTTTCAGACACAAGCAGCATGGCCTCTGGATCAGCAACAGCACACATGGAGTTTTACAGATCTTGTCCTATTAGAACAGGCCATATATTTTGTAGTTTATAGAGTTATGTGGGAGAACCAGAAGGGTCACATCTCCCTCTGTTTTTCCACAGAAGAAAATGAGTGTGGTATAGTTCATATTGATGCCAAGTACATAATCATATTTCCCTCCTACTTAAGAAACCTTAGCCTCAGAATTTTATGGTAGATGAGCAGATGCATTGCATGGGATGTTTTCCAGGTTCCTTTTTAAAAATCTGAGTCACTCAGCATTTGCCATGAAAAGTCCTTTACTCTGTAACAACGTCCCTGGACCATTTGAATGTGCACCAGGAAACATGCTGAGCAAATTACTAGATTGAATAGCAAATCTTTAGTAAAGTTTGTCATTCAAGTTAACAAAGTGACAAGGGTGCCAAAAGAAAAAAAAAAGATCTAAAAGTAAGGTCTATGTCTGTAACCACTTTTGAAAAAAACTTTGCAGTTTTGCTCCATGGAATATACCCAGCCCTGCCCTGTGTGATGGCATCGTGTGGACCAGCTCTGCTGATCTGAGTGTTTCACAAACCTCATTTGAAAGAATGATAAATTAAATTGAGGTCATGGACAGTTTCAGAGCATTCCTAATTGGACAAAATCTCAGTATCACTACAATTTTCTGCATTGCTTTCTGTTTGCTGTGCTGGGCATCTCTCCGTTATGCAGGGTGAATTTTGAGGATCCCTTTCTTTCTGTGTAGTTTCCTTTTCCTTCTAAATACTATGCAAAGAGGCATCACTGGGTGTTCAGGTGTGCAGGTTCAGCCCTCAGGCCCTCATTTTTGCGGAGTTATGCTGCAAGGAATATCCCTAGGTTTACTTTTTTTGGCTCTTGTCTCCTTACTACAGTTTACCCTGCAAATACTTTCCCATGAATGATGATTTCAGTGTTGATAATCTCATGTTCCATTAATTTTCTGAAGACTTCAGTGAAGTTCTCTCTCGTGAAAATTAATTAATTCTGTTAACTTTAGAGAAATTATTTCAGAACACTGTGTAAAAATATGGTTTTGGTGAACTGTATTTATCTGAATTTTAGGAACAAAAAATTATTAAGAATGGTGCATGGCTTTAAATAGCACGATAAGCTTACAGATCACAAGAAGACTTATGAAATCAAGAGTTTTACCACGTTCATACACCTATAACTGTCTTTGCACATCTGTTTTGTATTTTTATATTTTCCCAGCACTTTCTGAGCCACAATTCCAATTGTGGTTTTATTAAACGAGGTAGAAATAGATTGCTCTGGGTGCAGGTGAAGGCAACATCTGGCTTGCTAATGTTATGATTGTCAGAGAATAAGGACAGCTTTTCTCTCTGATCATAACATTATGCCTCTTGTCTTCCTAAAAAAAAAAAAAAAGGTATTTTCTTTGAGGTGCTTTGTCTGTGAAAGGGCCTTATGCCCTTATAGAAATTATTTTTGAGTGCCCTCTTAAATGCTGGTAACCGAAAGATACAAACAAATAGGAGAAAAAAACTTGATTTTTAATGAAATGGGCAGCATTTCATTCATGCTATTTCAATACTTTTCTTCAATGGAAGATTGAAAGTGGCATGTTTAAAAAGAAGGCTTGAAAACAATCCCTTCTGTGGTGGAAGTAAACTTCCAAAGAAGCCTCTGTGTGATCTCACTGGCAGCAGCTGGAGCAGGATGAGCTCCGTGCCTGGTAAAACCCAGCTCAGACCCCTGTGCTCACTGCAGCCCCTCAGCCTGGCACTGGGAGCCCCTGCCCTGCAGTCACACATACACAGCCCTGTCTTACTCTTTGAGGATTTTCTTTAGTGTTTGGTTCAACTCTGATTGATATCTGTCCCATCTGCTGAGGAGAAATGCTACCTGCTCCTCTAGAGAATTCCTTCCTGTGATGTGCCTTCTCTTGGGGCATGAGACAATCTATATGGCAGAGTTACAAGAACAAGAAGAGTTCTCTTGGAGAACAAGACCTGAGGGATGATAAACCTTGCAGTTTGGTAGTCCTGGATTCCTGGCTCTGCAGAGCCCACTCCATGAGTTTCACTTAATTCCCAGCCCAGATATAAGCTAGAAATCATATACTCTTTTGTTGGATACTTTTTAATTTTTTTTTCTTTAATAAACTGTGCTATTCTTGTCAAGCTTTTTTGAGAATTGTCAAGACACGGCATTCCCATCAATTGGAAAACTTTAATTCAGTAGTATGAAATGTGTTAAGCTTGAAATTTAGTGTCTGTTTTCCTTAGGAGCTTATGGATTTATATGTTGTAAACTTCTCTGGGTGAGCAATTTTTTTTCCTCAAGTTTCTTGGCAGAGTGGATTCTCCTATGTTTCCTGGTTGAAAATTCCTTCTCCTTTTGATTGCTGAAAGACCGTTATCAGCTCTTTTTTCCCTTCCATGATTTAAAAGCATGTTAGGGGAAGTTAATTAACAGTCTGTCCTTTTCCATATTTAAAGGTTTTTAAAATATCTTTAGCTCCTGGAAGAAGTTTATATTAAAATAGAATATTGCATGGAAAAGCCACCTACAGATATTAGTTCTCTGGTGAAAGACACAATAAAGGAGACAGTGACTTTCTGTCTTTCTTGATGGGGATATATGCTAGGCATTTCCATGGTGATTAGTGTTTTATAAATGTCAGAGATAAATGGTCACAAGGAACTGCTGTAAACAGTAATAAGTGCTGAAATAAAGGCTTAAAAAATTCTCCCAGTTTCCCCTTGTGATTCACTCCCTGTGAAACTGCACCTTGTGGATCTACCTGACCAAGCTAAAGAGCTCATGTATAGAGCTTGTACTATTTTCTGAGCACCTGACACGTCTATATTTTCACTAATTAAAACTATGTATCACTGTAAAGTGGCTCAGATTATATCAATACATATATAGACTATAATGCTGGCACCACACATTATCCAAATGTACTCCCCATTTGTGGAAGAAGGTTATAATTAGTCCCCAATTAGGTAATGGAGGTGGTCAGTGGAGCCCTGCCTGGAGTGCAGAGCCTGTCACTGTCACTGGGGTTGGTGTCACAGTGTTTGTGTCAGCTGGCAGGTTAGCAGTGCCTGCAGAGTTGGAATGATGGTGTTGTTGGCATCACTGTGTAATGTAAAGCTTGTTTGATTTATAAGCCCCCAACTCTATAAAATTGACCAGATCCCAGACTGTAGCTCATCCCCAGGTGGATTTTGTATTTGTACCTGGAAGTCGGTGGTTCTTGGGAAGGGAAGGTGGTGCCAGTCTGGCTTGAGGCACCTTCTTTCCTAGAGAGGTGTAAATGGAGTCACTCTCTGTTTACTGCTGTGAAAGTGCTTCTATGCACAAATTGCATTTATTACAATAAATGCACAGTTCAAGGGTGAGGCTTTTCAAGAAAATAATTTCTCATTAAAGGGATGAGCTTAACTCATACAAAGTTAGTTGAAAACAGTTACCTTGATTTCCAATCAAAATCAACATTGGTAAAATCTGTGATTCACATTTATCTTGTTTATTTCAGAGTAGTATTTTTTCCTAATTTGCCATGGTTGAGGGTGTGAATCCTATTCATTTCTTCTGTGATGGCAGTTTGATATTCAAATTCAGAAAATAGTGTCTTTGTGAATCCAGGATTTCCAGGACAGAATCAACACCCAGAGCCTGGTCCTGGTCTCACCACAGTTGTGGGAACACTCTGCCAGTTATATAATATAAACATCTATAAATGAAGAAAACATTTGTAACTTCAGGGCTCCTATGTTCTGAACTCTTATTTCATCTTGTCTGAAGCAGCAATAGTAGCATGAATATTTAACCTATTTAGTCTTTTTTTTTTTTTTTCTCTGCTGTGTTTAATTTTGTTCCTTTTAATGTGGACACCATAGGATTTACATGTGTGTCCAAAATGCCATTCTATATGGTTTAGTCCTCTGGTGGTTACTGGGTTTGAGTGTCTGTAACAAACCAATTGCTCTTAGTCGTTTCCCCTCATTATTAGATGTTTGATGGGATGACTTGGAACCTTGTAAGCTTCAGATTTTGAGGCAACAGTAACAAAAATAAAAATTACCTCATCTCCTTTGATTGTTATGTGCTCTGCATTAATTCATACAATGGATTTTTTTATACCAAAGTTTTCTTAAGATATGACAAGTGATTATTTCTTTAAGTATGTACTCTATCCATTATTAAATTGATTATTCAAATCTCATTTAAAACAAGAGGCCAGATGGCAATATTCCAGTATTTGTTGCTACTAGCAACCAAAAACCCCAAACTGAATGATTTTCCATTTTTCACTGTGGATGAAGGGATCTCTTCATTTTACAGGCAATAAAAAGAAGCTACAGCTCACCAATTATGAAACCAGATTGTTATACTAATACTTTATAAAAATCATTCACTGACATTCTGTTACACTTGATGACCTCCTGATGTATGTGATCTAATTCTAGGTTTGTTAACTTTGTTACCAATTATAATTTTTAGTTAGAATAATATTGTCAGGAAAGGAAGGCTTTTTTCTTTTTGTTATTTTGCTCAGATTATGAGACTCTAATTAATGAGATTATGGCTATTCTAAGAAAGTATAAGAAAAAATAAAATTAAGAAGGGCTCAGAACATAATTTACCTGATGGCTGGTACATGTGATTCAAGTAAAAGAAATGTATTTCAAGAGTAAACTTTAAAGTGATATAACAATGTCCTTCAAAAAATAATGACTAGGGAATGAATGATTAATGTCTCCAGAAGTATCTGTGGTTTAAAAAATGGGGCCTGAGACAATATCTAGAATTTACTTGATGTCTCACTTGTTAGCATTTAGGAGTCCCAGAGCTGAGCATTTTGGCTAATTAGCCAAAAAATGACAGTGAGCCAGGGACTCTCTGGGTCCCCTCCTTAACGGCAAAAAGTGATGTCTGTCTAACTCATTAATTGGTATCAGACAAGTGATAATGACAATAATAAAGGCAAATATGCAGAAGTAACTTTTTATTTTTCTTGGAAGGGGCTGTTTTGAATACAACTAATTTCTTCATATCCACTTATAAGCATCTAAACATGGTTCCTACCCATGTGAACCTTGTCACTGCAGATATAAAACCAGGATATTATAATAGCACCCTATTGAAGCTCTGTTTTAGCCATAGAATTAAATGGTCTTGAGGTGCATTTATTTTGTTACTTGTTTGTTCTTTATTCCCTATGAAATCAACGGTAAAATTACCACTGACTGTGGAACATGCCACCGGCCCAGTTTTCCTTGGTTGCTTCATAGGCAGTAAAATTTTTGGTCAATGGCCTGAATTTCTGCAAGACTTTAGACACTATATACTTCACACAAGCACGAGATATACTCTTTACATGTTATATTTGGTGTTATTTATTAAATATAAGTTGACCTTTTGCTCACTGTGAGTAGGAGATGAAAAAAGGGATCCTAAATGGCTGATGAGAGATTGTTTAATGTGCTATTAGGAAGACCTGTGAGGTTGTAGTAAACAGTGTAACATGAGAAAGAGAAAGGAGAGGCAAATATGAAAGTGCCTTTTTGTTGTTTATTGAATTTATGAAGAGATTTTTAGTAAGTTGAAAATTCTCACAAATAATTTTTGAAATAAAATGCTTGGTAAACAGTAAACAGGCTCAGCCCCATAAACCAGGGAGTGTTTATACTCAAGAAACAAATATTATCTTATAAATGCAGTGATGGCAAAATGTGCTAGCATACATGTTAAGTTTCTAATCAAACATTGCAAAAAATCATTAATCAGTATTTCATAGTTCATTACAGTCTGACTAATTTTGAAATCCTTCATGTAAATTGATTAAATGTCTTCAGTATTCAGATAAATGGGCTTTTGTTTTAAGCAACCTTTACTGTGAAGTCCATATTTCTCCAGGATTGAGTCCTGGTAACATTTGACTGTCATGTCTGACATACTAGACAGTTGCCATTTCACCCCTTCTCCTTCCCCTCCTCTCTGTTCCAAATATCTCATTGAGCAATTGTGAGGAAAAATATTCTTAAATCTTCTTTAGACATACCAGGTCATGGTTAGAAAAGTGCTCCATCTTCTGCTGTCATCAGTCACCAAAGCCTTTCTTTTTTTTTTTTTTTCCTTTTTATTAATACAACTCTGCTTGTATTTGAAGGAACTGCTTTGCTGCATAAACTGTGGATGTGAACACCTCAGGTTGGTGATCAAGCCTTGTTTTACACAAGAGAATACACGTGAAAAATACTCTGGGGGCAGCAGCTCAGCTGCTACACTTGGATCTGTGTGCACAACCACTTTACCAGGGGAATTGTCCATCCCTGTATGTCCAGCCCCAGCAGTCACTGCCAAATTTCAGTGCCCAGAGAGACAGACACAGATTGGTCTCTCCCAGGCTGAGCTCCCTGAAAGGAGAGGAAAGGCTCTGCTTGCACTGAGCACTGGTAGGGCTCAGATTTTACAGTTTTGTGTAAGACTGTGATGGGAGATTAATGGAGCTACTACAGCACATAGTGCTTTTTATTAGAGAGACCCCCATTCCTTCTGCGTAAACATCCAGCAGCTCGTCTGCATGGCAAGTGCAGAGAGAAGTCTCACACAGTCCTCTGCAAAATAAATCCTCCGGAAAGCAAAGTGCTGGCTGCAAAAGAAATGGCCATGTTCTTGTTTGCTTTACTGGACAATTGGAAACTACACTGTGAATTTTCATCTGGCTTTTCCAAAGTGTTCATCACAGTTGAATTATTTCAGAGCTCGTACAGAATGAATGTAAGGGCCCAAGGGTGGCCAGTGTGCATTAAACTCTCAAGTCAAAATCTGACTGCCATGACCAGTGTTGTTTAGCAGAGCTTTTTTGAGTTAAAATGGATATTGAGTTCTTATTCCTTTGAGCTGGTTGCTTATGGAAGTTGTACTACAAGAACCATAGAACAAAGCCCAGTAGATATGAGCCACCTCACAGATGTATCTGCCTTCTTCCTAATCAGTGTAATTTAAAGTGTAAATGTTGGATTCAACTGAAGGAACCTGGGATGAGTTCAAGGGGACTTCATGATAATCTTTGACCAAGCTATTAAAATGAGACTTTCAAAGGGATTAGGTACTTGCCTGAAATCCCTTGGAATACCTGAGCTCAGATGCTCAGTGTTGTCTCTTGCTGAATTTTGGTGTACAGATGGTACCAAGAGCTGTCAGAGAGTTCATGGGAATTTTGACCATAATGTGCAGGGAGAGAAAGACATTCTTCTCTTTTCGGAATTTCTCTTTCTGCAGACTCTTTGATCTTAATAGTAAAATTTCATCTGTTTCCTGTCATGTCTGTCTAGAGGAAAAAAAAGGAAAAAAATAGAAAAGGACAATTTCAAGTAAATTGTTTTACACTTAACAGATCTCAAATTACATTTATTTCTGCAGGAAGCCTGTTATTTAGCAAATTAATAAATCGTTCAGAAGTCACTTACACATGATAGTTGTATGCCAATTTGGTGGCTTCTGGGGTAAATTCTCCTTTAAGATTTCCAAGTCTTATTTCCACTGGTAATTTTTTTTTTAATCTTCCAGAAGCAGCCTGATCAGTAACTGTGCAATAGTATGTGCTCCAGCCTCGTTTCCTTTTGTAATTTCATAGCAGGTGCCTTCAGTAAAGGTATTATACTTACAAGTGTAAGGTGAGCAGAATACAGAGAATCCACCTTGGAGTTTCCTGGGAGAGATACCAACATGTATGAGGGGAAAAAATATTGAAGCAATATGTACTTTTACCTAGCTTTAATGAACGTGAAGTTTCGAAACAATTTATCCCTCACTTCAGTAATATTTGTGTCTTTCATAAATCATATTTACATGTATTTTATGGAAAAATAGCTCCCCTTACTGCTTCTGTAATAAAAGTCTTTACAAATCTGCTCCCTGATAAATTAAAAGTAGCTGGCCACATCTTTCTGGAAAGTCATAAAGGGGAATTAAGTGCCCATCTCCTATTAACTTTTGATGATGCCTGAGAAAATCTGCCAGAAGATTTCTCACAGATGCCTCCAAAACTAGTGGTTGAGAGAGAGTATTTTGATTTTAGGAGCAAGAAATTTGCTGTTACATGCTGCTTTTTGTCTCAGAGAGGATCTTTATTGGGTGATGTGCCCATGCCTGACCCTGTGGTGTTTTTTCATGCTGGCATTCAAGTCCTGCAGGTGCTTTCCTGTTTCTGGGGCTGGGTTTGCCCTTGGAGGTGGTTGCAGAGAGCTGTAACTTTCTGCCTGTCTGGTCACAGACTGTGTGCCTTTGAAGAAATATCCATTAGCCCCAAATTAGTGATTTGATTTCCTTTGACTGTAAATGTGCTCGTTTCAGATACATGTATTATTGCTTACCGGTGTGTTTTCACATTTAGCTGTATATTCCATGGCTGGCCTCTCCTACCAGAGTGAGATGGGGAAATCAGCCTTGGGAAAAAGGAAGAAAAGGTCTGGGCAGGTCTGGAGATGCTTGGAAGGGTTTCTTGCAAGCCACGAATTTCGTTTCTTAACTGGTTTGTAGTGGAGCCAGCCAGTGTTATCAAAAAGAGAGGGGGAACAGTTTTGGGCAGGTCTAGAGCAGAAGGTGGCACCCTGGTTCCTCCCAGGTGCCTAAAACTGGAAAGGCCATCCCAGCTAGAAATGTACAGGGGAGTCATCTGTTTGCTTTAGGAAATAAAACAAAAAAACTATAAAAATCATGAACGTTTTGTTCCTCTCCTCCGCTGATGAATTTTCTGCCCCACAGTCTGTTTCCATCACTGCCTCCTGGTAAATATTGTGTAAATATGTTGCAGAGAAAGGATGGAAAAGCACCAGCCCAGAGTCTCTCCCCTTCTGGACCAAGTCTGACTAAACCCAGCTCTGAAATCTCAGAGGTTTCAGGTTTTTTGTGGCTCCCCTTGCATCAGCTGAATCCTTTACCCTTGGTGGTGGCAGCGAGTGCTGGAAACGTGGCCACAGTAGAAATGAAATTGCTGTAGTTCTGCAGGCAATGAGCTAAAAATGAGCAATCATGGCCTAAAACAATCTACAGAGTTGGGGAGTAAAATATTCCAAATGGCTTAATTAAGTCTTGGTGCAGCTGAATTGTTGATGCAGAGATGAGTGTCTAGAAAAGGGTTTATTTTCCTGCATTAAAAATTATGAAGTAAAGTAAAAGAAAAAAGAAAATGGAGGTTTGCCTATAATTAATATTTCTTCATATATGCTGGGATTTTTTTCCTCCTCTCATCAGACTTTAAATCTATTAAACTGAAAAGCAAAGAAAACTACTCAAATCTGTATATATGCAGTACCCAGTAGTTTGATTTGAGTTAATTTGCTTTGGAAATTAAAGTAAACAATAGGTAGTTTTTCAAATAAAATCAAGAGAAACTTTGCAATTTAATGATGATTTAAGTACTTTTTGTTCTCATTTATACTGGCAAATTTGAACTGGATTAGGTAGGAGAACCTACATATTTAATAAAACATTTCCCAAAAAATTAGAGAAAGTGTCATTTTATCAAAACTAAAAATTGCTTTCTGAAAATACTGTCAATACACTAATAGGAATTATTTTAAAAGGTTTGATTAGACTTTGAATCTAAGCAGCTACCATTTGACAAGGGCTATGTAAAGACTATGTAAATCCAACTTGAGTTTCCATTATTAACCATTAATCTTAAAATAGATGAATCCACAGACACTGGAATCATACACTGATAATTTAATATAAATGTATTAGACTTGCTAATAATATTCTGCCAAGGACTGTTTTAAGCATCTTAAAAAAAAAAAAAAAAAAAAAAAAAAAAGAAAGAAAGCACAGACTAATTCATAGTAATAAATTAATTTTAGACAGCATCTTAGTTTGAGGAAATATGTTTTCTGTTGCAGATTTTCAAAAGACAAAAATATTTTTAAGTGTTCTCCCTATGCTTCTATTGTATTTTTACTTTATTGCTAGTGATTTCTACTTTTGACTAGCTAATGGGAATGTATTTTTTCTCTGTATTGCTATTACCTCTTCCTGCTACTTTCCAGGTCACTAATTTTTCTGCTTAGAGTTCATTCTGCTTAGACCGATATGCTGTCTTTTTTAATGAGGTTATTTCTGGGTTATTAGCCTTCCTGTTATATGATACCTTATGTGAAAGATCTAATTGATGTAAATCAAACATAGCTTGCAGAATAAAATCAAAATGATCCTTTAGATATTTTGTAGTTTCATGTGTATCTCAGAAATTTTGTATTTAAAGCTACTTTTTAGACAAGAGGGTTGTATGTGGAAAATAACACAAATAAATCTTTTTTTATTCATACATTAACAGGTTCAAAGAAGTGGAAATTGAAGAAATGCATTGGCATTTTGGTTTGCTGAATAAGCTTTAGATGGAAATTGCACTGAAAAGTATTTAGTGGGAGGGGTTTAATTGTACAGTTCAATAACCTCAGTAGCATTTTTTATTAAAGCATTCTTACATAAGCCGTTAAGCTTTAGGTTAATTTTTACTGTTATGTTCTGGTTATATTTAAAACCAGAGTTTGGAAATACAACTAAGACTCTGCTATACCTTGTTAACACTTTTAAGTGGATTACATGTATGCTGCCTTTTTAGAATTATTTTTGATGCAAATTTTGCAGCCAAGAGGATTGTGTTGTTATTTTACACGAGTTAACAGCTTGTTGTTTGCCAGTCATTTTGCTTGTGGCAATCCAGAGTGTCAAAGGGAGAACTGTGTGTCTTTCGTATAAACATTATAACTCTATAGGAAAGTAAAACGTGATTTATTCTTGTTCACATTGGCTTTCCCCTCCTCTGCCATCTGATGATTTTTTGCCTCAGCTGAAATGTCCTAGTTTAGAGATACGTGAGTGACTTTTATGTATGTACTGTTTTATATTCTTCTATGCTACCTGTGCATGTTTTACATAATATACACACAAAAGACATGTTGTTTCTTGCAAAAATATCTGGCACAATATAGCCCAATTTATCTAGCTGTGAATGTGTAGATCTGTATTGCACTGGAATTTAAAGTTTTCTTGCCAGCTGTCAAGGTTTTTTTTTTATTTTTTACTTTCCCTGTGGTTTAGGTTGGATTATATAGCAGTGTCAACCTCTACTGCCACACCTTAGTTCTATTTAACGCATGTACAAAATTGCTTTTTGTGCAGAAAACTGGGACAAAATTCCATTTTGATCAGCTTTACAGTTCCATAATGAGAGACAGTCTCTACTAAAAAAAAAGCCTTTCAAGCTAATAGGATACATTTTGTTTTGCTTTTGCTCAGAGCTAGCAAGTTATCCATTAGTATTCCTAAATCCCTAAAATTATTTTATTTTCCAAGAACTTGGAAAATTTCTGGTTTGGAAGAATACAAACATAAAAAAAAAAGCTGGAATACTTGCTAAAATCTGTGCCGATGTTCTGAGCCTGCTTAGAGTCAATGAAGTATTTTATTGGCGCCTGAGTGGTGTGTTCTGGAAACTAATTAGATTTATTTAATTTACTTTGTGTTTTCACACAAAAATTCCTGGTAAATTTTTGATGAACAGTAGATTGTGTGAGAAGTTGTAGTGAATAAAAATATACATAACAGAAAATTACGTCAGTCTAAGCGAGAATTTAATATTTACTTTCTTGTTGCTAGTGAATACAGAGGAAATCACAACAGTTCAAGTAATGACATTTCCCTGCTGACGGTGAGTTAAGTGAAATGATGATAATAATGTCAGCTGATTTCCAAGAAGCCAGAGTTTTGTGGTTGTCAAAACCAGACGTGTTTTGGCAAGCAGAGTTAGACGTGGTTGTTTCTAATACAGTGACTTCCAGCCACCATTTGGACATTGCAGGTTTAAGTTGCTGGCATTACTTCCACTGACGTAGTTTTCCCAAAAGTTGCTGCATGGTCCATGAAATTTGAAAGTATTGACATTCTTGTTGTTTAATTTGAACTCAGGACCTCAAAGGATATAGTAAAAAATCTTGGCAAACTGCATTGGATGAATAAACTGAGAAATTAAAATTTCTTTTCTTCAAGCATGTAAATTAGGAGGAAAAAAGGGGAAAAAAAAGTAAAAGAAGGAAAAAGCTGACACCTGGAAGTATCTGGAATTCCCTCCGCAACATAAAGTTAATCCAGACTGACATTTGCTTGGGAAATCTTTTTGCAGGTCCATCTGATATAAAAAACTCTTGGGAAAGGTGTCAGACAGTGGCATGGTCTGTCATGTCAGACAGGTGTATTTGTGTTTCTAAAGCTACAGAAAAATTCCTACACTGGGTGAAAGTGAGTGAAGTTGTGAATATGTTCTTTCTGCAGCCTCTTGCTGCTCTGTGGTGCTCTGACTTCCAGAATTATCCCTTACTAAGTCCATTCATGTTGTACCAATATTGCCTCTTCCACATGCAGCAGCTGCCATGAAACATCCCCCAGCAGTTACAGAGGTGCAATGCAGTGCTGCTGCATCTCCAAACAGTCCTGGAAACCTCTGGCTCTTGTATAAAATCCTTGATAAAATATCTGGTTTCATCTTATATGTTAATCCGAGTGTAAAATTGCTCTGCAGGTTACAACAGAACCAGAAAGCCTTTAATCTCCAGTGGTATCTCCTCTGGTTTAGCTGTGTCCAGCCCTCAGGAGTGTGTGCTTTGGCCTCTATCAGGAGCCAGGGTGGCTCAGGGGGCCTGGGATATGTTTCCTCTGACATGATCTGAGAAGCCTGTTGGAAGCCTGGAGAACCTGAACAGAGCTGCCTGTAGCAGGACCCCCCTCAAAGCTGCATGTGCAGAAAGAGGCAGAAATTCCTGAGTCTTGCAGAGACTTTGGTCCTTAAATGTTGCCATGGCTGGTGTCTCTGTGGAAGGTGTTAAGATCCACAAATAAAATGCAGTTTAAGCTGTTTTATTTCTCACTCCTGGCTAGACAGTTCTCCCCACTGAGGGAGCAAAGCTCTGATATGTAGCCTGAGCTGATGGATTGCTGAACAAGATCACTTTGGTACTTGGGATACCAATACATCTACAAGATCTCTAAAAATGAGTCCCTGTAGAACATTCTGTGTATATGTGTGTGTTTTACCTAAAATTTGAGCTTTTGCAATATAACATAGTAAATCCTTTTCTTGTTCATTAGGCCTTGTGTTTTACTGCCTACAGCAGCTCAGTTCTGTTTAACTGGGGGCTGCTTGCCCACAGCATTTAATGTACGATGGTCTGAAATTAGTTTATTTACCAAGTTCTGTTAATTCTAAAGTTTATCTGATGATCTATTACTTTAATAGTAGTATATTGATATCAGAGCCTGTGATAAAATGCTACTAGAAAATCTTTTGTATAGCTTCTGTTGTTTTCACCCATCAGTCACAAAACTAGCGAGTGCTGGAAGGTCTGTGCATTGCTCAGTGACACAAGACAGGCACTGTAAAACTTCCAAAACATGTTTCCATCTCTTTCTTGTCACAAAGGAGGTGGGTGGCAGACTGTCCCCAAACTGGCCTGTTAAGCTCTCAACAAATGTATTTGAATTCATTCTCATAGTGTTTGGTGTGGGAAAACAGTCTGAAGCAGCAAATATTAGTAGCTTGTTTGTCAGAAATTTAAATGAAAACAAATGATGAAGTTTTCAGTGCTTTCAACTTGTATTTGTTAATGGTATTAAAGGAATAGTTTACATCTGGCTGATAGTAAGGTTTGGGTAGTATTAACATTTGAGTCAAGCAATACAGATTTATTCACAACATGTGGGGAGAAAAATGGTCCTGTGACTTTGTTCTTTCCACACTTTCCTGGTCCATGTTGGAACAGTAATGAGAAGGCAAATGACTGGTTTTTTTTAATTCTGTAATAATTTGAATTCCTTAGATGTTTCATTACTTTGGATATTAAAGAGGCAGCTTGTAACTTAATGTCTGCCTTTGCAGGACCTCACCCCTTTGCACATGCTTGAAGGAATGGCCACTAACCCCCACACTGCTGTGGAGCATGTGCTTTATCTACATTGTTGATTTTAAAATGTTGAATCTTCTAAGATGATCATGTAGCAATTTTTTGCTTTGTTTTCAAATAGGAGAAAAGCTATTCCCTTTCATTAATATTCTAGTCCTGGATTAGGGTTCTGGTTTTAAATGAGGAGAGGATTTGTGAGGTTCAGAAACTTGGAGTTTCAATCTTGCAGCAGCAGAACAGGTGAGATGATTCAGGATATGTCACTGATGTTTCACCTTCTGCTAGAAATGCTTTTCTCTTTGGGTGATTTCTGTTTCAAATAAATTTCTGGACATTTGGAAGGAATCCTCTATTTCAGTCTGCTTCCATTCCTCTCAATGAAATCTTTATCTTCAAAGTAAGAGTGTAATGGAGGGGAGTGTTTATGAGCTCTTAAAATGTGAAAGTGTTGGTGCAAATGTCTTGGGTCTTCAGGATTCAGTGGTGAATCCTTTTTGTTTTGTTTGGACACAAAGGAAAAAAGGAAGTTCCTTACCAAATTTATGAAAGTACTTTAAACATGTGCTTTTTCAGGTGTGTGAAATGGTTGGCACTTACATCCAGGTCTATATCATAATCTAATAAACCTTTAATCCAGAAGAGTCTTTAAACTACTCTTTCTGAGTAATTTAAACTGTTGTATCTGCCTGCCTGTAAAAGATGGATAATATTGCCATTCACCTGGGAACAATCTTCATTAATAAATTTCGATGAAATTCCATTCAGTCTTTTCATCTGTGCTTGTTACAGAATTCTGCAGGTGCAGTCAAAGGTGAAATTGGGAGGGAAGAGGAGGAAAAAAGAATGGCTTACTTCATAGTAGAAGGTTTTTCCCTTTAGTTTTTAACATACTGACACATAACTTTGAATGTTCACTCTTCCTACTACAGCACCAAAATAAGGCTTTCAACAGACTCTTATAGCATCAAATATGAATATTCTTTTTCCTATGTTGATAGTAATTAAATGCAATAAAGATAATTTCAAACTTGAAAACACAGGCCATGATTCAGAACTGGGATGTACATTTTTAGAGTATCCATCTTTTTGTCATTTATATTTCACAAGCATGTAAAATTCTGGGAATTCTGCCTCACTCCTTCTGTGATTTATGTACAATCAAAAAAAAAGAGGAGACAATGGAAAGACCTAATCTGCCTGTTAGTAATCAAAATAATAGATTATTTTGCCTTATCTCTTGCTCTGTTTAAAGCAAGAGTCAGTAATCTGGAGGAGTCCTGAAGATCATAAACCTTACTTTTATTCAGTTCCCTACTTAGCAGAAATAACAATGCAAAGAACATTTCATTTTTCTGGCCAGTGGGATTGTTTACTTTGTGGTTATAATGCCTTTTATTCAGGGACACATATCCATCCCCAGTCAGGTAGAGCACCTCTGTGCCAAAATGTGGCCCTTGGAGCCCCTGGTCTCATCCCTGTACACGATATGTGTGTTGTGCCTGTCCTGGCAATCAGCCCTGGGAACCTCCAGGAGACAAGGCCAGGAGCAATCTGGAATGACTCACAAGTTGTTGTCTGACATTTGAGTTGATTTGCCAGCTAAAATTACCTTGGACACTGCCTTTTAGTCACTCTTCTCTTAAAACAAGCTGAATTTCTGTGAAAGCTGAAATGAGAAGGGCTTCTACCACTTCACAAATTCAGTTGAAATAGGTGAAGTGGTCAGTGCCATGTCACAGATGGGCAGAGGTGGTTGCAGAAGCCTTGCTTTTTTAAAGAGGGAGGTTTCTGCCTTAGTGAGTTTAGGAAGTAGTGAAATATTTCTAAAACTTTAGAAAGAAATTTCCATTATTCTCATTTTACATCTGATAAAAAAGTGATCATTGCACCCCCCCCTCCCCACCCTAGATTCTGCCAGGGAGAAGGGACAGATGAGCCAATGGATGAACATATTTAGTCTTTAAGTGTTTTAGAACTTTAGAATCACCAGCTTTGGGTTCGTCTACAGATGATGAAAACTCAAGATAATTATGAGTGTCATGTGAAAGCAGATTCTACTTTCTTTGAGTTTATAAGTTTAACAATGTGAATATTTTAATTTTTCTCAATATTTTCTACTGCTTTCTATCGAAGATACTGAGTGGACCAAATTATGCTACATGCCCCATGAATGCCAACTAGTTCTTTATCCACCTACCATTGGAATATTATAGGTCAATTTAGCAAGATCGTTAACAGCAACCATTTTTATTCCCCTTGCTCCTATTTCAAATCCCAGAAGATGAATTCTTATGCAGTCAGTTCAACATGTAGATGACCAATTTATGTTGTAATTCCTAAAACAGGGTGTTTAGAATTTATGCTAGCTATGGCTCACCAGTACTGAGCATTCTGATTCCTTTTCTTTACTTGCATGGATTCTGGAAGGAAGCAATATTCATTTTGGTTAACCTGTCTTTCAAATATAATTAATTTGTACTTAGAGCATTCAAAAATTTTTAATTAAAAATTAGATTTATGTCAAAAGGTTTCCTGTGATGCTGGGTTTTCTTGCTGTTTTGTACTGTGTGTACACTTTTTCAGAATGCAGCAGCTATTCCACCAGCATGTAACATGTTCTGCAACTCTTAGAGATATCTTGGGAAAGTCAATTCTACCTACTGTTTTTTCCCAGATTAGATTGGTTTATAAATTGGTCTGGAATGTGAATTTCCTTCTCTAGTGTGGTCTTTCATTAAAAGCTATCTTTACATCATGATAAAACTTTTCTTTAAAAACAAAATACTTAATTTCATTAATCTGTTTAGCAATACCAATATAATGAGCCATAATATTGATTTTTTTACTTAGGATTTAAAATCTCTATTTCTTTCCACAGAATTAAATGTTTCAAACTGATACTCAACCTCCTTACAGTCCCCTCTTTAATTTAGTTGTTATAATTAGGCATTAACTGGTGTCGGTGGTATAGCCAGTTACAAGCCATTCTGTTCTGCTTGTCTTGATTATCACAGTTTGGATGTAAAGTAAATTAGAATGAAAGACTATACAGTCCAATTACAGATAAAAGCAGCAAACTCTACTGCTGTAATTAGATGCCAGTACTATTTTTCTTAGATATTCTATCTCTGAGGGCATTTCTTGTAGCTACTTTGCTGAAGCTAATGTTTAAAGATTTTATAAATGCTTTGTGTCTTTGTGGCATCATCTTTGCTCCTTAAACTTTAAGTGGCATGTTTTGATGTGCAGGATCTGTCTCTATACATTCCTTGCCCATGATTTTCATTTTCATTTCAAGGTGATGTAATGTGTTTTCTATATTTATGGGTGTGTGGACCTTAATAAGCAGGAATGTTAAATAGTTATCATCCATGTACCCAGACCTTTCCAGTGAGGAGCTACCTGCTTTTTGCCACAATGCAAAATAATTCCACCCATTTCTCCTCTGTCACAGCAGAAAAGGGTGGCTGTGCTGAGGGTTCTGCTGTCTCCCACCTGTGTCACTTCTTCACCAGGACAGTTCTCTTCACTGAGCTCTTCTGTGTCTAATACACCTCACTGACAGTCACAAATGTTAAACAGCACCTCCAGGAGTTATTAATTAAAGAGTCTTTTGCTTTTTGGGATATGGGGAATGAAAACACCCTCAACAGGCAGTGGAGACTCAAGGTCATGTAAAATTTCTTGACTGCCACTCCAGCATCTTAGAAACCAGCTCTTCTCTTCTTCAGGAACCTTTACAAATTGGCATGGAAAGATCCATAAAACAGTGGAAGACAATGTAGATTGGATTGGCTTTGCTATATTTTGCAGAAAAAAATTGGCTGCTTTATGAATGGCAAAAAAGCTTTAGCTCCAAAATCACTGAAAAGTGATGAAACAGACAAGAATCGTTTAATACTCAGCAAGGTCACTGTAAATACAACATTTTTGGTAGTTTTACTTGCAGACAGTTGTGTTAAAAACAGCCTGTAGATGCAAGAAATATTTTATGGCCAACAAAAAATACAAACTCTGCTTTATTCACCTTTTAAGTCCTTGAGGTAAAAAGGAAGAACCTTTCAAATAGTTTAGGGAAAATCTAGTGTTTGCTGTAGCTGATCAAAAACATCTGATGGAATAATTCTTGTACTGAAAAATTCAAATGTCTAGTTTTGTTATGGAAAAAAACTTAGATTCAGTTAATATGTTGCTGGAACACTGCATCAAAATAATTGGCTTCAACCTTTTTGTTTTGGCAAAGTTGTTTCAAGTCATTCCAGCACATTCTAAGTATTACAATTAGTGAGTGTTAGTATTACCTGTGCTACTCAATATTTCACATGCTACGAAATCTAAAACTATTTGAATCAGAGAAAGTTTGCTGAAGAAACAATATCTTCATGACTTTTTTAGTGGGATAATATTTTACTAGGAAATAAAAATTTGTTATCTTGTAACCATTGCAGTTCCCTTTTTTCTATTGAAATAATTGAATAGCAAGTTTTTGAATAGTTTCCTAGATATTTAGCAACCATTAATATAAATTATGTCATTGACTGTGCAAAGTATTATTCTGTAAAGTCATAAAATGCCATTTATACAAAACTTTCAAATTAGTACAAATGTGTATCAGTAAGGATAGTACCAGAAATTATCTCAAACAAAGAAAATGTGGAGCATCTTGCTCATTATGTGTGAAATTTACCCGTTGAGAGTAAATTCCACATGCTTGGATGTGAGGTCAGTGTCACAGAGTCTTAGAGATGAACTAAACCTCTGGAGGAGAGCCTGGGAGTCAGGCTGTACCACTGGTGACTGAAATGGCACCAACAGCTCTCCAACACCACCTGAATGACACACTTGAAACATCAAAGGCTTCAGTGTAAGGGCTCTACAATGGACTTTACATTGTCTGGAGGCAGGAAATTTAAAGAAATTATATGTGAGTATCATGATATTAGAGACAATTATTGGCCTGATGTTATAGCTGGCAGTAAAAGAGATTTAAAAAACATACTTGTATTATTGATGTTTCTTTCTTACATGCCGTGTTCGGGTATGGTTTTAATGTACTGGTAGAGCATAAAAGACTCACGTTGTTTGATTCTCCAGGGTAAAGTTAATTGGTAATTTAAACGAAAATGATAATCAAAAAACATTTAGCAAGTTGCATTTTCCAAAGCAATGTTAAAACTTCCTGTTTCATAGCAAAGGTACAGAAAATTATATATGTTGATTTAAGGAGATTCAGTTTTACGTGATTAGTTTTCTAAAGATCATTTAAGGTGTAAGCAAAGCATATATTTTCTTGCAAAACTAAATTGGTCCGACCCCTCGCTAATTTCTCCTACAATTAGTTTGGTGTAATTATCACAGCGTACAATTTAGTCTGTTTCCACAAAAAATTATTGTTCACAGGACCATAAAACTCTTTAAAAATTGCTTAATGAACAACTCAGCCATGAGTATGTCTTAGAAGATGAGAAGTGCTATTAAATACGTGGAAGGTGAAGATGCAATGTGTGTACATTGCACATAACAAATGGTATAAAACCAAACTCCTGGACACTCTACAGTGTGGAAGGGTAGCAGGAGGTCACCAAATGAAAGACTGTATCCAAATATATCAAACTGAAGGAAGATGATGTGTGCAATCTAAATCCTGATTTCTAGAGGCTTGGATTTTCCACACTAGTGTCATCTTACTATGAGCCCAAGCTTTCTTTTGGTGGGTTTTGTTTGGTCTGTTGTTTTGATGGTGGTGAGTTTTTGTTTTTAATGAAAATGGTGTCATCATTCATATGTGGGATTTAGATTGAGTTGCATAGTAATAGTTAAGGTAAAATTGATTGATTGCCATTTCTTCCTAAAGCTGGAAGGCCCACATGCAAGCACCAGACATGGTGATTTTGATTTCTTATTTCAAGTAAAGGAAATTAATGAAACTTCTGCCAGACTTGAATCATCCAGGAGTCTGGAACTGAGGATTAGTCCATTGCAAGGATATTCAGACGTGTATACAACACCTGTACATTCACCAAGATTGTTTCATGTCATATTTTTGCTGCATAAATCCACAGACTTATCTTCTGATTTATAATACTTATGCTTTGCTCATAAGAGAAAGTAAATCAGATTTCTCCTGTCATTAATTCTTACAAAGACTGAGGAAATTTTTCCTTGATTTCCTCTGTAGAAAATTGTGAAGAGAAACACCAGCTCTCATTGAGCCTTTTTTTCCCCCCTCAGGTTCAAAAGCAAGAAGAAAAAAATCTGGAGTTTTATAGGTACAGCCAGAGTGACACACCTCCCTGAGCCCTCAGCTTTGTCAGAGATGAACCCTTTCCATGACATTTCAAAGGGTACATAGAAAGTGATAAAGAAACTCATATTTCTTAACCATTGACTTTGAACACAAGAGTTACTGATATTTTGTCTTCTGTTATGGAAAGCAGTGCTGCTAGAGGGGAGCCATTCCTTGGAACTAGTGTTTTGTGGGACAGCTCTGTAGATAGGTATGGATTGACTCTATGTGAATAGTATAACCCTATTGAAAAACAGTTCCCAAACTTGCCAAAGAGTCTGAAATGAGATTTCCAATGAGAGATAAATAATCCCTAAAGAAAACCTGGGTTTTTAGATAAGGGTTAAGCCACATGATGTTTGTATTACATCTCCAAAATTAGGGGGAAAGAATCATTTCTCTCTTCATTTATCAAGAAAAACTTGAATCTACATCTTAACCTGTGCATTTCCTATAGCATCTATCACTATACCAGCATGATGCTGACTTAGGATTTCTCCTCTTTAAAACCTTTTGCCTTAAACCACTTTTATGGATTGAAATCTGATCATGATTTCCTACTGCCAGAGCATATTAAGGAACCTGTTTCCATTGCCAGTTTGTAGCAGGAAAAATGTAATTGAGCTTCAAAATATTGTTTCTATTCTAAGTTTGTCAACAGCGCACAATAAAGTCTTTTGGGTGAGATTTTCAAGATGCACACAATATTAGCCAAAATAATGTCAGTCATAAAAGTCCCTTTGTCTTCAGTGGACAAAGAGATAAATAGTGCATTAAAAAAAATAAATCCTACTGTCATTTATTTTAGTACTTTATGGCTTCATAAGATCTTATTTCATTGGTTGCCGTACAGCCAAAACATCTTGTGCACGACTCAAGACCTCTTTCCCTAGAAAACTAATGGAGTACCTTTTGGAAACCTTCCAGCTAATAGTCTGCTCCAGATGGTGTTGCTTGCAACTTCTAAGAAGCACAGGAACAGACAGCAAGTGCCTTATTCTTTCTGTCAAATAAACAATCCATGTTTTGGTAGGTTAGGATGTGGTAAAAATAAATCAGGCTTCATGAGCATGAGCAGTAAGCTGAACTTGTAAGTAGAACTGTTCGACTTTGGAGGTCGAGTTGCCTACTATCAAGTTCGGAAAGGAATTCCAGATAATACCAGGCAAGTGGTAGGCTCAGTTTCTAGCCTGGCTTCTCTCAAAGGGAAAAAAAGCCATGCTTTAAGAAGTGGTGCCTGGAGGTGACAAAACTAGCAGAGTGAGGGCTACTGTTTAAACAGCTCCACAGCTCATCTCTTTTGACAGTTCAGATACAGGATATATTGTGATGCAACTGTGTGCAGTCTGATACAGCCTGAAAATGTGGGGAAAGGCAAAACCTTCTGTTTGCTTAAGTAACAGTACATTCACCCTGTTATCAAAGTGGTCAGTCTGTAAGGGCAACTATCAATTTGCTTTTTCCTGCTCGTTTATTCCTTGCATACAATAAGTAAAGATCTACCAGCAATTCATGAGAGTTAAATTTTGAAAAAGAATTGTTCATTGTTATGAGTCTGTTGCATAGAAAACAATGGTATAATTGAGATTATTTATCCATTTCATGGGAAGAGTCACAATACCTGTAAATATATTGATTCTATTTTTAATTCTTTGTTTTCCTTATATGTGCTCAGTGCATATAATTTTCTTGGTCTTTCAGAAGGCCTCAAAATAGCAATAATTAATCTTTAGTGATACTGAGTATTCTATTAGCTGTGAATAATAACTTTTACTTTCATTAAGTGGGTTGTTGTTTTTTTTTAACCTCTGAGGAACGCAAAGCATTGTTCTCAATTAGTTACGATGATGAGAAAAATATAAACTGTAGTCGTGGGAAAGTTACTATAAGAAACTCAGACCAAATATTTAATTGGCATGGACTGGCCCTGCTCCATGTTTTATGTGCAATTATAGCCACCTTTCTGAAGCCTAGATTTTGCCCTCGTAAACAGTAATTTGAGATTTTTTTCCATACAGATGTTTTCTCTCCATGTACTAGTGATTGTCTGCACAACTCACTACAACTGTACCTGGCTATCAGGCTCAGGGACAAAACTCATTCTTTTTGGAGATGCAGCAGAGAAGAATTAAAGGAAACTTCCATATTCCATAAACAACTACTTGGTTAAGCGAAGAATTACATTAATATCCATTGCACCTTATAGATCTTATGTTTGAATCTTTCAACAGAAATGAATGGCAATACTCACATAAAAATTACGTTGGAATCAAGAGCAGTCCCTGGCTCTAAAGTTTTTTCTCTCTGTCATCCCACACGTTACTTTCACCTACAAGAATGACAGTCATGACTATTTATGTTGGAAACTCTACACTTAGGTCTCCTGGAATTTACATGACCCAAATATTTAAACAAGTGGTTTTAATATTTCACAGTCTTTTAAGAATCGGATGGAGTTCAAATTCTCATTGCAATTTGGAATATGAGTTTACCTAATTTCATTGAGGAAATTGGCTCAATAATTTAGGGTTGGGAAGGATATTTTAAAATTTGTAAATACTGCAAAAGCTTGTATCAAAGTTTAGGAAAAGTTTATTGTTTAGAGCAACTCCACTGCTTCCCAACAGTAAACACAATGCAAGTTACAAGAGATTTCTAAAGTGTGTATATATATATATGCATATAACTGTGTGTAAAGGTGTTTATACATATGCATATTCAGTGTACGTGCACTTGTGTACACTGTAAATGGTATCAAACTAATGTGAAAAGTAGTAAATTATAGGAATAGGACCAGGATAAAAAGGCAACAACAAAAAAAGAAACCAATAACTATTCCATTCATTCTGAGCACATCACAGAGAATTGCATTAGGAAAAACAATAAAAAATGTGCTTTTAATCTGATAGTAAAAAACCTCAATAAAATACAAATGAGATCCATTAATGAAAATAATGGATTTTATCCAAACTAGTTAAATACTTTTTTTTTTTTTTTTTTTTTTTTTTTTTTTTTTTTTTGATACAGTATTTTCAGCCAAATACTGGGTTGCTAGTGTGCAATTAGTACCAATGTGTAAGTTTAAGAACAAGATGAATTGAGATAGATAGATGGATATGTTCTTAACGATTCCAGGATAGCTGTGGTTAAAAAAAGAAAGAAGGAACTTTTCATTGGATGGCATCTTAAAATGAAATGGCTAAGACATTTTGGAATGTGTTAAGTCCTGAGGAAATGGATTAATGGGCCAGTAATGTCATAGTACTACCTAAAGGCAGTTTGGTTTAAGAGATACTTCATTTTTGGTCACAAAATTCCCCCTGTGGTCTGAGATTCTGTAATCCTTTTAGTTGACAAGTTGAAATTATTATTGTTTTCAGAAATAATAGATCAGAAACTAGGTTATGAAAATGCATTTACGTTGATGAAACATTTTCTGTCTTTACTTTGTCTCATTTTGGTCTGGCGTGTTTTCCTCTGTTTGGTCTTTTGTGTCCTGAAAGACTAGATGTGATTAGAAGTTAAATTTAAATTGCATGGATAAATGATTAACTTATTAGAAATCACAATTCACAACTTAATTTATCACATGCCTCCCTAATTTTTCACATGGTGATTACAAATGGGGGCTGTATGAAAAATTTGAGACATATAAGATAAATTGCAAACCCACGTGATAAATGTACTTATCATGCACCTTTTGGCAGCTTTACCTCCTCTCTGCTTGCTCATCCATCTCTCCTGGGACTTATGGAGAAACCTATGAGCAGAGTCAATAAATCACTGAAATTTTAAAACCAAATTCTCCTAGAAATATTTTGTCCCCTTTTTGCCAGGTGGAGGTTTGCCTTGTCCAGTGTCGCTCCTGCCACGTTTCTGTGTAGCAGTTCTGTGGTCACTGTTGGGTCAATGGCCTTTTGACTGTGGGATGTGGTGACTCCTGAGATTCCAAAGGGTTACAGACTTTCCTTTCTCATTCTTTTCCTGTAAGATACTTATTATACACGTGGAATGAGACATCTCTGTGCGTGCCTACTCTGGAGCTAGGTAGTTTTGTGTGTAATGAAGCCTTTCTTCCTGGATCATAGTTTAAATTGTATTTTACATGCCTGTGACATAATTTGCAGAAGTTTATCACTGAGCTGTGCTCTAGCATGCTTTCAGAGACACTTTTCTAAAACAAAATTTCAAATTGTATAAAAAAGTGATTATGTAAAACATATTGCAAATGATTTTATATAATAAATAAAGGGTTTTTCAATCACTCTTTATATGCAAACTGGGAAAAAAAACCTTTATACATGTTTCAAAAAAAACTTCCTTAAATGGAAAAAAAAAGATTGAAAGGGGAAAAGGTAAGGAGAAGACTCAGTAAAAATAATTAAAACACAGTAGGAATTTTCTATTTTTAACTATTATTGATATTCCAGATACATTGCATATTATATATAGTCACATCTATTAAAGTATAATATGTTATTGTTTTTATTTATATAATAAATGTTTATTTAATATGTGCAATTTCATATATTATGTATGTTTTTAGATATTTCAGTATCATGTAAACATTATATGAGTAACTTCTTTTTCACAATGGAGAGAGTGATGTTACAATTCCTGTAAAACTGGTTAGAGTTTGTCAACTCATTTACATAATATTTTTTTCTGTGCAGGGTGGAATGATTCCTTCATGTCTTTATGTTCTTTGGATAGTAGTGGAACCAGATGAGAGAAATGCTTGTTTTGGCACATCCCCAAAGAGAAATATAGATTTTGATGTTGGCAAGGATGACTTCAGCAAATAGTGCACATAAAAAGCCAGCATTTCATGCAAGTTCATAAGGAAAAACTACAGAATAGAATAACTTTTATGAAGAAAGTCTATGTCTTACTTGGTGAATAGGTCCCTGTGCTACCATAATAATGCCCAGTTCTACAACTACAAACACTTATTTGTTCAAAGTGAATATTAACATTGTAATTTACTATCTAATTACAATTTTATAGTAATAACTGAAAGTGTGTTGTTAAAAAGCATTGCATTCACTGCCTCACGCTCTCAGGCTGTTCTCAGCAGCACAGTGTGTGATTTCTGCCAACCTGAAAGGATTCAGAGAAAGCATTGATGTGGATTTTTCAAAGTTTCATGCTCAAATCCTTTTATAAAAATATGTTTTACAAAGGTGCTCTAAATGCTCCAATATCCCGATCACATTGCAGCCGAGGAATAATTTCTGTGAGCTTTAGTTTCAGGAGCAGGATTGAGCCCTGTGAACAATCAGTTTGCAAAGAAAGTCTTCATGTTAAGGGCCTTTGCATTTTATTTCTCAAGGAGCAACATGCTTCACTAATTTGAAGAGTTCCAAAGGAATGGGTTAATCTTGTAAAAGGTTGTTATTTTTGTCAGCTAATCTGAAAAACTTTTCACTTAAAACTATGGAATTAAAAGCCAATTGAAAAAAACAAAGTAGTATTAATACTTATAAATAAGGAATTCATAAAATGTAGTTATCTGGTGGTTATTATTACTAAAATATGGGATTTTTTGGATAGAAAATTATGGTAAAATAACTGCAAAAATAAGTTTTACTAGTGACATCACTGGTATATTTAAAATATATATACTGACTTAATCATAACTTAAATCAAGAGGAAAATTTTCAAAAAATGTTAAATCTGTTAATTTCCATGTATTTGATGCTAAATTACTGTTGTATTAAATTATATTCATAACTGTTATTAGCAATAAAAAATAATTGATAATTTTGGTATGATTATAGTGCAGATTGAAAAATAACTGAGGAGTTTCAGAGTGTAAAAATCCTGATGCGTCTCAGATAAAAGTATGTGGTACCTGCCAATAGATAAATCTCTCTTTTAACACCTAACCTAGCTAGTTATACCAGGATGCTTGTGGTAAAGATGAAGTAGGCCTGTAGATTTCTTCACACACCTGGACTGTGTGTGAGCACTTACACATGCCTCTTTAATAAATACCTGTTATGGGCTTCATAGACCATTTTTTTCTGATAGGCAAAAGAAAGCACAGTTTTGCAACTTAGAATTTCATGTCTTTAATCATAAAGCTAAAAATGCTGTCATAACTCAGCAGTCAATTATTGTTTTATATGCAATATGAAGCATTGTGAGTTCCACTGATGGTATCAGATTGCTGCCTGGTAGAGCACACTGTGATAGATTTTTCCCACTGTCTGTGGATAAATGCAGTACCAAACCCCAAGCTATTGTGTGCTGTTTACAGAAGAAATTAATCATTCCTTCTTATTATCAATAAGGTTCAAATGTAAATTTCCCTCAGACACAAGTGTGCTTTTTGTATGACATTTCCCCTGGAAATCCTTTCTGCTGGTCTTGCTCCTGAGAGAAAGGTGAAGGAGCACCATGACCATCGTTCCAATCTTCCTCTTGTCATTTATGCCATCACAGAAAGAAAGGCTCCAGAGTTCAGGTGGGAGAAAGCAAGCAGTAGCTTGGGGAATAGCTGATATTTAATTGATTTTGTTGCTTTGCTAAATTGATTGTTTTCTTGCTAAGGAAATGAACAACTGTGCACCATTCTTTATTGTTATCAGCTGATTGTACTTGTTTTACTGCAGTTTTGCCAGAAAGAGGTTTTTGCAAATATTGTTCAGTGGAATGAGTCTGAACTGAGTGCAAACATTTAACGTTCACAATGCAGCATGCACAAAAGCCTATGAGAATTTGCAGATAACTTTGCCTAGATAAGCAGTTTTTAAGCCATCATAAGATATAGGGATTCAGCCTCATGAAATTATGCATGGAACAGACCGGGCTTGTTGAAGAGCAAATTGACATCTGTGTAGCTGGTTAGATGTAAGGTGGTACCATTATCAGTGGAGGCTGATACAGGTGGCACTGGGCTAGGCAAGCAGCTTGAGGGACAGGCAGGGGATTTTTCAAGGGACAGCAGTGATTTTTCCATCTAAGTAGAATACAACTCATTAACCAGAACAAAACCAAGCCAAGTGCCTGTGCTGCATGTGAGGAGTGGGGCTCTGTGTCCCTGGGTAATGCTACTCAAAAACTATTAGACAGTTGTGGGAAGGGCTCCCTGAAAAGCTAATGTGTGAGAGTCTGCTGGGAATCCTATCTTTTTGAGGGGTAGAAAATCTTTTTGTAGGGAAATGTTGCGTTATTTCTCATTCTTCAGAGGGACTTTGTTTCTGTGAAAATCCTGCTAAGACAGCTGCAGTCACCAGAAAGACATTTGCTTGTAAGGTCGTCTTCTGTTGGACGTGTTTTGTCACAGAATGGGGAGGGCTACTTTCACTGCCAAAAAGCCACTTTAAAGATTGACAAGAGAGATAAGAGAGGATATAGAAATTTTGGAGGATGTTCTTTTAACCTTTTAATATGGTGCCATCTTGGCAGTAGCGAGTCTGTGGCAGGTTTAGTTAGGGGGCCAAGCATTTCTGGAATTCTGTTACTTTTATTTTTTTTTTTTTTCTCTTTCCATTTGAGGTATCAATTAACTGCAATTTCACCAGGGCAGTAAAGCAAGAGAGTAAACAGTAAATAAGCAGCAAGCAAATTAAAAACAGTAATGAACATTATGAATACAGGAGTGTTATAATGTTTGAAGTGCATTTATTTTGGAGCTTTGCATGTTCTGGGAAAACATGATGACTTTTTGAATGTATTGTCTCATTTTACATTGCATTTTACATTAAACAGAGACTCTGTTTATTGGCCCTAGAGGCTGACCAGGAACTGACACCTGTGCCCAAACGTTTTCCAAACCCTGGCAGCAACAGGCATGTTCATTATGCAGCAGAGTTGTAGATCCACGTGTCCTCAAGGTAGGGGAGAGGAGCAGACTTTACCCTTGCACGGAAAAACAGGTTAAGTGGCAAAGTGACTGGGGCAGTGGATTTACTCACATGGCCAATCCTCATGGAAACTGGTGCTTCTGTGCCTGTGCACCACTGCAGTAGTGCCAACTGCTCTTTAGGGAAAGTTTGTTTTGGGAACTGAATACTGGGCACAGGAGAGCTCATCAGAGCTGGGAAACCTCAAGATATTTAGTTTCTCTATCAGTTAAAGGAAGTAAAAAATTAATGTTTATAGTGCATTTTAGCATGGATCTTAGCTACAAATTGTGTTTGCATACTGAGAAGAGAGTAGGTTTAGATTAGATATTGGAAGAAATTGTTCCCTGTGAGGGAGCTGCCACAGGTTGCCCAGACAAGCTGTGGCTGTTCTATCCCTGGAAGTGTCCAAGGTCAGGTTTGACAAGGCTTGAAGCAACCTGGAATAATGGAAGTTGTCCCTGTCCATAGCAGGGGTTGCACCTGGATGGTCTTTAAAGTCCCTTCCAACCCAAAGCATTCCATGATTTTGGGATGGGAAAGCATTCATTGTTCTTTGGAGCCCCTAAATAAAATCTAACAGAGAAAGGTGAAACAGTACAGATGTGTCCTGTGCTAAATAAGGTTTGTGAATATTTTGAATTGTTTAAAAAATAGTTCAATGAAAATTACACAAGAATACATAGTTGTGCAATCCCCCAGGGTTTGGCAAAGAAGACAGTAGTGTTTTACTTGTTGATAAGTTCAAGGTTGATAACTTTAGAAAAATGTCAGTTTTTCATTAAAAAAGCATTTTCCATAAGTGAATATAGTGGTCTGTAATGTCACTTCCATGGTTTCTGTGTGGCCATATCGACAATAAGGGCAGACTTTCATTAAAGGAAGGCCTGAAGCATACACAGGTAGATTTTATTTTAAATAGGACAATCTGTATAGATTATAAGAGGAAAGTTTTGTAAATGTGGTATTTCAGGAGCACTGGGAAGCAATTAGAATCATCCATTTAGTGAATTTTGGTGGTCAGAAAGGCATTAGCTAGGATCAGGTTTACTCATTCATCATACCCTGTTACTTATGGTTAAACAGGGTGATATGGCGTCTTGCTAATTCTCAGATATCATTATATAATATAATTGTGTTCTTGAGATGCTGTTGAAGGCCATTTCCAATTACCATTGTATATAGGAAACATAGGTTAAAAACATTGAGGTTAAGCGTGCCACAGCAAACACAAAGCAATCATGCTGCAGGTGTGTGGGCTGCATTGGGAGCGTGGTTATTTCTGTGTGTGTGCTCTGCAGGAGAGAGTAAGTTTGTGTACTGAAAGCTTGAACTGACCGTGACACTAACAAAAGGTATTTGGCTTTTTAAAGATAGAATTCTAGATGTCAAAATCACTGGGTTCATTCTACTACCCAGATGAGTTTGGGAACGTGCCAGACAGCTAAAAGCAGTTGATGAACCCCAGAAGAAAAATAGTAAATCAAAAGCAAGAAAGCTTTTGAAAAATTTAAAAAGTGGGGTATATGTAGGGATGATCATATAATTCTGAAAAAGAGCTTTGATTGCCTCACAGAGATTGCTGTGTGCCAGCATATTAATACTCAGACCCTGAGAGCTTTGCACTTTCATTCTAATGAATGTCCCAGAAGTTTGGATGTTTATATGAACATTATCTCTGTCTAAAACGGTGAGCTTAAAATCTTAACTCTGCTGGGGTTTGATGTGTATCCTTTAATCTAGACTCTGTATTGACGGGATTATTCACATGAATGAGGTTTTGCTGGCTTAGTCCCAGCATTTATGCAATGGATTATATTGATGCATTTGCTCCATCATTGGTCAGAAGGATTTCAGCTGTGATTTTGCTGCATGAACTGGAACTCCCTTTCCCATGAGATTTCCCAGTAAGAAACATGGGTTAAGTGGTGCACAATTGTTCCTTACCAAGAAAGCAAAAGGCAGATCTCAGATCTTCTCCTGCTGCTTTCAGCTTAATTCAGAAGTGTGATCTGACACTGAATTGTTCTCCAATTATTTAATTGACTAATGAATTGCTTCAAAGGCAAGATCCCCGTGTGCCACTGAGCTACCTGTTCTAGAAGCACATAAGTGCTTGCTGAGTCTTTGGGGCAAAAGAGAATGAAAAGCTTTCTATAGGCTTTATGTACATCTCGATTATGTGTTCTTGAAGTGTTTTCATGACACTTACTAATATTCTTCTGTCTCCTTACTTCTGTTTGCAATGCCTATAAGATAATAAAGTCCTTATCATACTCCAGACCTTTCCTGACCCTTTTTCTCTGAATTTAGTCTGATCTCTTACTTGGAATCATGGGTATGTGGATGATTCATTTCAAAAACATTGTCAATTCCACTGGTATCAAAAGGACTATTAGAATGCAATTAGTCTGCACATACCTAAGTACCTGCTGAGTTGTAGCTTTATGCATTCAGAAATATGATGTACTTGCAAAGTCCGAGGATTTCAATCCACATCAGTTGAACTGTTCCTATTTTCAGTAATGAGATTTTGAAAAGGGTCTGCATGAAAAAGGTTTAAGCTATTTATACAATGGCCAATCTCAGAAAGTGCCTGAAAAAATGGTTACAGATTGGGAAATTAATGTTACTAAGGAGTGTTCAGACCTGAAAACTACAGCAGATGCCACAGTAGTCATCACAACTTGTATGCCATGGGCTTTTCATGACTGTGCTTCTAATTTATCAATTCTCATGCATCAAAATCAGTTAAATAGGTGTATAATTCATTATTACATACAGAAAACTGCATTGAAAGAAAACCTTGCAGCCGGAAAGTTAGTAATACCTAATTAAGGTAAGAATTAAGTTAGTAGCCTTAATTAATCTCCTTTGTCTGCAGTTACAGTGTTGCACCATATTTCGTGTTGGAGACACCAGGCTATAGAATTTGACTCCTAATTCTCATGCTCATTCACTCTGTTTCCATCTTAGCTGGTTTTTGGAGTACTGCTGCTGCATTTTAGTTCATGTAATTCCTCCACCCAGTCCCTACAGTAATACAGTTTTAATGTCCTCATATCTTTTATTTTTCTCCCCAGTAGCTTGTCTGATCTTGGCATTAGTTCCAAAACTTGGAAGACAAAAGAGGAGGAGGCTGAGAACACACTGAGGTTCACAGTGGCAGGAAAAAGGTAATGCTCAAATTGGGACTGGGGAGGATCTGCCAGGATTCAAGGAAAAATAAATTTGCTAAGAGGGTAATTAAGCTTTGGACCTCCAGAGTTGTCCACTCTCCAGTTTATATAGCTTTTCAAGACTCAAATGGACAAAACTGTGAGAAATCTGTTCTGAATTTTGGACTGACCCTGCTTTGAGCAACAGATTGGACTGTAGGGCCAGCAAGGTCCCTTCCAACCTGAGTGATGCCACAGATCTGTGAGAGCATTGCTGGGGCTCTCTGCTATGGCTTTGTGAGTTGCTATTAAGCATTTGAAAATAGGTTGGTGGTTTTTTTGGTTTTTTTGGGTTTTTTTGTTCTTCCCCTAGTTTTGGACTTGCCTAATTTGATTTTTTGAAGAGAGTTGTCCCTTAGGTTCTGTCATTACTCTCATTTCCTTCATTACTTTCCTTTTACAATTTCAGCTTCCCCTTCCTGTCTCTGTTTCTTATACCTTTGCCCTCAAGTTTGGGTACAAAAGTATTTAAAGGAATGTGTTGCCAGATTTTGCTAACCCTGGCAGACCATCTTTGTTGAATTGTTGAAATGATCTGTTTTGGCTGCAACTTTGAGAAAGTACTAATAATCTGGAGGCGAGCACTCAGGAGAGAAAATTATATCCTGATGCATTGTAGTTCCTTAAAGGGCAAATGAAAACTGTGTTGTAATTAGAAGTCTGAAGAGTTTCATTTCTGATAAAGCTGATTGGGGGCTTCAGCTAGGATCTAAATCAATAAGAGATTCCTAGGAAAAGGAAGAGGAAAATGTTTTTTTAATCATAAGTGCTAAAGAGGTTCTCTGGTAAAATTTCCCTGGAAGAAAGGTTCATACCAAGTGTTGGTATACTTCTCTTTCTCATGGATATGAGGGTATCTGCCTGGAGATGCATAAGGGAGGCTGCATGAGCTCACACCCCTGAAAATGTAACATGAAATTAAAGAAGCAAACTCAGTGTAGATTTAGATATAGATAGAAATATTTAAAGTGAGAGATGAAGTTAATTGTGAGGGCTTTATGTAATACAGTAAAAAATTTTGGTTTAATCTTCTAATTTGAAATATACTTTTATAAGAATTCTTAAGAAAAACTTTGACATGGCACTTTTTTATATTATACTTGTAAGAGATTTTTTTTCTGCTACATAATTTACTTAGCAATTTTTAAAATTCTAAACCAAGTGCAAAGGCATTAAAATATTTTTTTTTAAATTGTGGTTTTTTAAAGCAGTTTTGGTTTTTCAGAATAATGCTCTTCAGTATATTGGTATTATGTGCAATACAAGATGGAATAATTGAGTTAGGCCCACACATTATTGATTACTATCCATCCTTACAAGTATTTATAGATATACTTTTTCATGTTTCAAATGTGTTTACATTTTCTTAGGGGTTTAACATCATTGATATTTTCAGAAGTTTTACTGCACCACTCATCTTCAGTAAAACATTGCCTATTAATAAATAGTTCAAAATAGTTCAAAAAAGTCTTTTTCTTCTCTAACTGGGATTTGGTTGTTGAAATGTTGTCCCTTGGTAAAGGAATCTAAACCTGTTGCTAAAGTTTTCATTAGTTTTAGAAGGAGAGGATTACTTAGACAGAGACTGAAAAACAGGGTTGGAGAGCATGAGAGTCACTGAAAATGTCTTCAGTGAATAAACAGGTGGAATTCTATGTGTCACCAGCAGGGCTGATGCCAGGGTGTTCCAAGAGATGGAGTGTCAGGGAAAAAATGGTTGTAGAGGTGTCCTGGGTTGTAGAGTAGGATATATACAAAGTATTTATTCTATCACCATCTTCATGAACTGTTAAACCAGGTGGGGCAGTGTTTTCCCAGGCCCCTCCTTTGGGCTCTTCTGCTCATGGCCCATCAATGCCTTGCCCAGGACTCACAGGGAACTCCCTCCAGGAGCTCTCTCTGTTTAATGGGCCATCAAGGAGCCACTGCACGACTCCTCATCCCATTGGGAGATGCTCCCAATGCCCAGGGAGAGGAGCCAAGCATTCCCACCTGGAGAGAATCTGGGATTTGGGACAGTGCAAGCAGCCCTTACCCACTGGATTCCCAGAGGAGCAGGGCTACCAGACCTTTCTACAGGATCACTGCTTCAGGAAGAGCCCCTCACCTGGACTGCTTCCACCACCCTGATCAGGGTGTGTTCTGACTCTGTCAGTGGTCCTTTGTGTTATTGCATTTATTTTATTTTATTTTATTTTATTTTACTTTTTTTTTTCCTTTCTTGTTATTAATTTGTATTTCTGACTTGAAGCCTCTCACTCGTTTTGCTTTCAAACCACAACCAGAGGTCCCTGCCAGTGGTATGGGCAGAGCAACATCATAACAAAAGAGAGTCCAAAGCAGCAGGTGCTGGTGGCGGCTCTTCCCCTCACACGCCTCCACATTCCTGCCACTACTGGGCCTGGCAGGGCCTTGGTGTCCCCAAACAGATCCCACCCTGGGTATCCAGGCTAAAAGGTCTCCGTGCTGGAGCAAAAGAGGGAATTCCAGAGGGAATTCATCACTGTCCAGGCTGGGAAGCAGCTCTGTGCGGGAGGGCGGACAGCCCGGTGTCCCTGCCCAGCAGCATGTCCTGGGGGACAAGGCCAGGGGGTCCTGGAGAGGGCACTGATGGGGGGTCAGGGAGGGGATCCTGTCCCTCAGCTCAGCCCCGTGCCCAGCTCTGGGCTGAGGGAGCTGGGCCCGTTTAACCTGGAGGAGACTCAGAGGGGATCTTATGTGTCCATCAGAGGATGGACCAGGCTCTGCTCTGCGGGGCCCAGGAACAGGACAAGAGGCAATGGCAGAAACTAGAACACAGGCTATCCCTTGCACCTGAATATCAGGAAAAGCTCCACTTCCAGGGTGACTGGAGCAGACTGCCAGATTCCTTGTGCAGTCTCCCTCACTGGAGATATGCAAACCCCAGCTGGACACAACCCTGTGCTCTGGGCCGCACCTGCTTGAGCAGGAAGGTCAGACCCAGTGACCCTCTGTGGTCCCTTCAACCTGACCCATTCTGTGACTGGGAGAGGATACACAGCCCAAAGCCAATTTAATTGTGTGCTCTGCCTTTGTGCCTTTTAAACACAAAATGTGCTGCTTCCTTCCCTTTTCTCCCTAGATTTCAGAGACATTTCTTCATAGCAGCTCCGTGTTTAGGCAGCCACCTCATCATTATTCATCTAAGTCATCAAAATTGTAAAAAGGACTAAAAACCCTGATGTGTTATGAATAAAATATGGGAAGGAGGACAGTAATAGAATAAGAGTTCATATATTTGAGGGAATACCCACCCAAAAGCTCTCCCATAGCAGTTGCTATGTTTTCTTATTGTTTAAATATTTCAATCAAAGAATGAAATGCAATATGATCAATAGTTGGAGCTGAAATCCTATAGATGTTGTGTGACAGTATATGTACTAAATCTTCATTCAAAATTTACACAGTTTGTATTTCCTCCACTGTAATTGCCTCTGTACTGTGGCTTTCAATAGCTGTAAATTAACTCTGTCATAATTGCTCTCTTCTTTTTCTTGAATATTTCTATCCTTGCTGTAAATTGTATTTCTGTTACTTCCAGTATTGATATTGTGATGTGTCCACTAAGACAGCACAGTATCTGGAGACATGTATATATCTTCTTGGAATAATTTTCTTTCACCCTTCCCATTTTATTTGTACTGTTGATTTCTCTTGCCTCTCTGGCCAGTTTGGCTTAATTTTTGTCTATTTTGTACATGATTCCAGACTCTGCTTTGAGATGGGCACTGTATAAATTAATAAATAAATTCATTATATTCTTCCTTTTAGTGGATTGTTTGGCCTATCTGTTTTTCAGAGGTTTTAAATCTTCATAATCTGTATAAAATACCTTTAGTTAGATAGGATTAGGAACAGTATCATATTTTTAACATGTACAGGGTTTCCCATTGAAAAGTCATTGTTTACCAACTGTTAGAGCGGCATACTGGGTACTGAAGTATGTCTCAATAGTTGGAATGTAGAATAATGGTTCTATTTAAGACACTAAGGGTATCTTAGCTGTGGCAAATACTTCTTTTTGATGCTGAAAACTTGTTTGTGCTCAGAATGCTTTTAGGACTATTGTGTATGTAAATATAGATATTGCATCCTGTTTGAAATACTGACATTCCTTTAGTATTGTTAAGAGCTTTCAAAGGCAGAACTGTGACAAAACAATGTCCAACGTATTGGTCATGGCCAGTTGCTTGCTTTGTCATAACCAAAAACATTTTAATGGAAAACCAGGGACATTTCTCATTAAAAAAAAAATCCAGTTTACATGATTATTTTATGTCAAGGTATCAGGGAGACAGTTAAAGAAGTAGTCAGCAAACATTGTGGCACCAAATTAAGTCACAAATAGCTCAGAAAAGAAAAGGGACTGCAGCTGAGGCAGTTAGTAACAACAAAGTTTGTTCTGCAGGAGAGCAGGGAGATTCAAGATGCACAGAGATGTGAAAGTATCATGTGCAACGTTGAGGTCAAAGATGACATTTGTGAGGAAAGGGGAAAAAGCTTGCTCTGATAAACTGCATAATCTCAGGGATTTCCCTCCTCACACTAAAGTCAGCATCATAAATTGCTCTTCTCACAGAGCACCACATTCTTCCCATTCTCTGAACTGAGTGAATAGGTTCTGTGTATGACTCATGGGTTGCAATCTTTATTGCAATACTTGAAGTGAAGGTGGGAAGAAAGGGGAGGCACAGGGAGAAGGTTGATGCACTGATTAATGTGTAAGAATGAGCAGTTGGCACTCGTTATTCACTAAGGTGGGGATCTCACAGCTTGTCTTTTGTAGGTGCTCAAAAGGCAAAGGTGTGCCACCATCCCATGATATTCCAACTCCATATTTTGTAAGGAACCTAATTAGACAGGTGACGAACATCTGCTAATGGCAGTGTGGGAGTCAGAGAAATACTCACGAATCCAGTGGGGATTAAGGCCTGACCAGATAATTATCAGCACTGAGAAGAGGGAGTGCTTCCAGGCATGCCCAAATGTAAACCCTCAGGTATGTAAGGAGTTCTCCATGAAAGAACCATTGATGGCTGTGACTCTGCAGCCATAGTCCATAAACTGTGGGATGAGGTGCTAATTGAGCTGAGATTCTGAAGGATTTGAATTCTGTATTGGTGCTTGTCTCGTATCTAAGACTTCTAATGGCTTTAACCTTAAGCCTTTAAGCAACTTCTTGCTACTCTGGAGAACTCTTTCCAGATGTGCAGTTAGTTCCTGGATAAGAAAACACAGATTTTTCAGTAAAATCTCTGCATCTGGATCCTCGTTAATACAGTCATCAAGTCAGTTCTCTAGTAGCTCTGGTTTCTGGGACTAAAGTCTTTTAGAGCTCTAGGCTGCTACTGGAAGAAAAGGTTTATTTGCCCATGTATGGCCCATATATGACCCACGCAGATGGCAACAGATATGTGCACACCATCCCTTTCATGCTCCAAATTGTATTTACTCTCCAAAAGCCTGGAGGTCATGGATATCTCTCATTTATACTTGGATAATGTTATTGCCTCTAATATGGCAAGCCTAAGACAAGGGAGAATAGTACCTGAATTCTTCCAGGGTCTGTTAGACAGAGGGCAATGTACTGTGAGCTGCATTCACTTCACGTAGTCCTAGTATGAGGTCCTTAGTTGTACAAAGCCCTCCAGCACAACTGTCTTGTGGTTAGAGGGAATGTTGTAGAGGAAACAGGGCCACATTTTTGCTGATACTTTTTCATGATATAAATTAAATTTTTAAAATGGCGCGCTTTTTTGTGCTTTATAATTACGGTGTGCTTATATTGAATGGCCACCGTTTTGATACAAGACCTTAGAGATGAAATAAAAACAAAAAATGTGTGGAAAATTAGTTCCTAGTTACAAAATATAAGTTGTTCAGAAATGGAGAAAAAGAGAGGGGGAAGAATCATGTGTCCAGATATACCAAGACGTATTAAAATACAGTGGTGCTGTGCACCTCATATACAGCCACATAAACCAAGACTAAAATACCTTTATTTGTGGAGGGAATACATGGAAGCATTTCTTTAGAAAGCAGTTTGAAATTTAAATATTTGGAATCACTGCTACTGGAAGTAACCCAGTCCATGGCTACAGGGATGGTCAGGAAACAGGAACATGGTGATGAAATGGAATAAAAGGCTCAGGAATGGGAGCAGAATTAAAATGGTGCAGGCAGGCAACTCTTTGAGTGGCAATGTTTCCCATTTCTTTCCTAAGCACATCCACACTTAGTTTCCGAGAAAGCAGGAAGGACACATAGGCAAATTGCCAACCAGATGGTGCAATTGAATACGAGGAATGCTTTCAGAAGGGCAGTATAACACAGAATTTAAAAATGCTATCATTTGCTTTCCTGATACAATATAAGACAAAATTCACATGGAAAGAGTAAATGTTAACTATATACTCATGCCTTCTAGTCATCTTTGTGACTTAGCCTCAGAAAAAGTCCACCTTTGAGCTCTCCTGTGGTATCCCCTCTGCCAAAATAATTTAATGTGTTCAAATTATGTATTTCTTTGCAGATTTTTCAAAACTGCCTTATTATTCCCTAAATATGTTTCTGGGAATATACAAAATTTGATTGTGAGAGAAGGGTGAAGTCCATTTTCAGGACTTCTGCAGTTGCTATTCTTATATAACATGAAGAAAAGAAAATAGCATTTGCTATGTAAGCCTCTATGTAATCACCAGATAAAGATAGTATCAGTGTGGAATTAGTGGCAGACCAAGGAATATAGTATTTTTTCATGTTATGTAATTTCCAATTTATTACTGAAACTATGTGGTATGTATTGTTTGCATTTCATCTTTGGAATAATTTTCTATTCTTTCTTACTTACAATGTATTTTTATTTCACTTACAGTGTATTTTCTTTCTATCATAATTTGGCTCTTTTCAAAAGCAGCCTGAGTGTCTATTGCATAGATTATGCATATATAGAAATACAGATTCCTACCCTGTTTTTCTGACTTGTTTTTGAATTTTGGAAGATACATAAAGAAATGAATAAGGATTTGTAGCAAGAATATTTTATATTTTTTAATGTAATTTTTCTTATTAGTAGCACAGTTTTGATTATGTGATTGGATGTAACAATTTTATGTCAATACATAATCAGAACTTGATAAATCTAGTCATAATTGAAGAGAGGAAGCCATATCCTGGCAAAAATGTAGGAACCAGCCATCTGTCCTGATGTCAGCCTTTTTGTTATGTATTTTATGTCTATATCTTGATGTTCTATAAATATATATATATATATATGGCATATCTATCCTCTACCTTAATTCTTGTGAATGGCTTCCAAATGAGAATCAGCTACAGCATATGAGCATTACCTTCATGAATCTAAACAAGGGCTGCTATCTCTTTTCTCAGCCCAGTCCTAGCTGGTCTTTATGTACTCTTGCTGAAAAAGTGTTTGTGGACTACAAATAAATCTGGAAATAAAAGGAAGTTTATAATCCGTTGAATAAAATTTTTATTAGTTGATTTTTAAAAAATTATGTATTGGAACACTTTTTTGTGTTTTCATTATCTGGATTTTGGAGAACTGTGTTGCCGTTTTTTCTTAGACTTACTGATTTCTGAATTTATTTATTTAGATTAGAGGGTTTTGGGTTTTTTTTTCAGTGCTTGAAAATCCAGTCTGAATTGTGAGGAACCAAATGTGATTTTCATTCTTTCCTTCTTGGAAATCCCTTTTGGCTATAAAGATTTTACGGGTGATTTTTGACATTGATGGGCATAGAACAAGCTCTGTTGTATTCATATTGCACTCCCTGTAGCACATGTATAACCTTATTTTTTTCCCCAGGTGGGATGAAGAATATTTGAAATCTTACCTGTAGTGGTAAAATCTTATCTGAGCTGGACAATCAGAGACAATGCTGCTGTTCAGCTGGTAGAACTGCATTGCTGATTGAGTCAGTGTTGGGGCTTTTTGAGAAATTCATATTGCTTCTGGTGTTTTTGCCTACTGGTGAGAGAAGCTAATCTTTATTTCCCTTTTCTGGATTCTAAACACTTTGGTCACTGTTTCCAATCAGTTTCAGGGTTCCTCTAATATTTTGCATTAAGTTAAACCCACCATTGCTTGAGATTTTGTGTATTTGTTTGGACAGGGCACAAACTTATTTTTGCTTACATCAAGGTCCCCAAAGCTTTTGTTGTTGTCTGTAGTAAGTAGTTTTAGCCCCAGTTTCTGTAGGTAACAGCAAACTTCACTCTTGTTGAGCTTTTCTGTGAGGGTCTGGTCTTATTTCCTACAGAAAATTCCAACAGAACTACTTGACAACTCATCTTGGATAAATAGAAGAGGTTGGTGTCATGGTCTTTGCGAAAATAATGTCTTCAAAACTTAGCTGGACAGCTGAAAATCACAAAGAGCAGGCAATGTTTTTTTAAAAGAACCAGAGGTAACACGGTGTTGACATGATCAGTGTTGGTAGTTGTTGTGGGGACAACTGGGCACAATGTTAAATAACAGAAGTTGAGTAATTCCCAACTCCATTGACTTCAGGTCAGAAAAAAAACACACAGAAGCTGAGTTAGGAATTATTATGACAGAAATAGAAAAGAAATTGGAAAACATGACTCTGTTTAGAGCTCTGGCTTATTCTACTTCTTCAGTGCTATGAGTAATTCTCATGCTCCCATTTCAGAGTGAATATGTGAAGAGTGATAAAAGGGATCAGACTTCTGGAGCAGCTTCCATGCAATGAAGGAAATTTGACAACCTTCAGCCTGGAGTAGAATCAACTGATGGAGAATTTGCTAGAGATCTACGGGAATAGGAATGACATGAGAAAGGTAAGTGGAAGATGACTGTATCTTCTTCACATGTAGGAACTGAGCATCAAGTGAAACTAATAGGGCAGGTCAAAACAAAGGAATGGGTTTTTTCATACTCGCATCTTAAGTAATGGAATTCCAGAGGTTTTTAAGGGTGCTGAAAGTTGACGTGGATTCAAAACTGAAGCAAACAAGTTCAATCCATTCAAAGCTATTAAATAGAAACATGCCAACTCTTAGGAAAATCTCTGAGCCATAAATGAGTGTAAGCTGGGGAAGGATAAATAAGTTTAGTAACACTTATGTACTTCTTTTCCCTTTTTTTTTTTTCTGAGTTTGCTGTTGCTACTATGATACATAAAATTAGGTGTGTGCTGGTTCAATACCTCTCAGAGCATATCTATTTAACTTGTTATTTCAGGTTCAGAGTCATAGGAAAGAAATGATTGTTTAGCAAAGGCAAGAAAAGAAATCACAGCTTTGCCTTTCCTTTTTCTGGTGGGCAGTACTTTGCCTCCAGAGTCAATCCTGAGTGCACAAGCATGGTGTTAATGGATGGCTGTGCTGGAGCTGTCACCATTCAGTTGGATAAGACATGACACTGGGATTTTGACCATTTGTGGTCATTAAAGTTATCGTGTACTTATTATAGGATAGTGGAAATTAGCCCTGGTGTCCTGGTCTAATTCCAGCTTATGTGTCTCCTGCAGTTTGACTTGGATAGGTTCCTTTTTTACCCTTCAGCGTGTGCTGCTGGTTTACTGGAGAACAGCACTGGAAAGACTCCTTGTACATAAAAATTCAACTCAGATTATTTCCTGTCTAACACAACAAACACAGTAAACTGCAACCATTCTTTAACATAACAGGGATGCAAAGGATATCTGAACAGTTGCGTGTTCTGTAAAGCACTGGCTATAACTTGCACTAAAGGAGGGTCAACAGTCTCAGTGAATTGTGTTGAAACCAGCAGAGATGCACGTCTGTACATCTGTGAAGGGTCTGGTGTATTACGAATGACTAGGTGTGCCTGATGAAGTGGTGTCCTGAATTTTGTACTGGAATTTTGCTGACACACACTCCTTGGAATATGCTATGAAATTTCTTCAACGTAGAAGAAAACATGACATGAGCTGGAATTGTACTCTTATTAGGTGTTTTTCCTCTTTTTGCATCAAAAGGCTTTGTGTGCATCATCAATGTAAGGCAAGGGAGAGAATCATCTGTCTTTGGGGGAATGATTGTCCACATTCTCAGTGAAAGGTCAATGAGTAGTGGGTATTAATTAATCCAGCTGGGCACACAGCATCCCAGGTTTAACAATGTCCAAGCTTTTTATAATGATGATAGATTTTAAGGACCTGCCTTTTAGTAATGGCATCCCATCTGTTTGGGGTTAGAGCTTTCATCACATTAAGGAGTTTTTTGGATACTTCTTTGTAAAGTGTGTTTGGTTTGTGGGATAGTCCAAAACAGTGATTATTTCAAAGAAAGAAAAAACACTGAAAATTTAAGGCCAAAGTTATGAGTAAGAAGCTTTTTGAAATCTCTCTGAGAAAATAGAGCACACATATTTTCTTTTGAAACCAGTCTCCATTGGAGACTTTAAAGTCTTTATTAACATCCTTCTGAATTTCTTATTTAATATCAGAATTTGAAATATATTGTTATTTGAAAGGATGCAGCTGAATTACTTATTTCTTATGGTGCCCAACTGCCTTTTTTCCCTGATGTCCATAGTACAGGATTGAAAACAGGATTCAATTCTCTGGTCCTCTGAAGAGTCATGTTCTTGATAGAAAACACCAAAACATGATATGCTTTATGCCATTGTGGAGGTCTACCACAGTTTTTTTTGCTTTTGTTTGCTACAAGATAAAATGCTCTAGAGGGAAGAAAATGTCTTCTTTGCCTTTAGCCTCACCCATGTGGGTAAAGTGTGATAAATTATGGAATATCAAACTTTTAAATTTCATTGCAAAGAGTAGTGAAAGTGTATTTTGATCTTTGTGCAGCTAATAGACTCGTTATGAGAGATAGCTTTGCATGTTGTTCTGTGTTAATTATATCTTAGATTTGAAGGAAGATGAGCAAAGCAGATGGA
>NC_139772.1:15766059-15796059 GCF_965231275.1 Zosterops lateralis | reverse complement strand
AGGAGTGTCTGCAATTCTAGGCAGAGACTCTGTTGATTTATAATGAACTCCAAAACTGACCCAATAAAGGAAGTAAACTCATCCAGAAGACCTGAGCTTGTTTACTGCACCTGAACATTTTCATTAATCAGGCTTTGCCTTTTGTGGAGGCATGTATAAGGTATGGGAAAGACATTGAACTAGAATGTGATTTTCTAGAAAGCAAACTGCACATTTTTTAGAATTGTTTGGTTCTGCCTCTTTTGTGGTGCCTTTAAAAACTTCTGGAACCCATTAATTTTTCTCATCATTGAGGTTGTGCAAGAACCCTTCCAAGTACTCTAGAATCTATGGCTAATCTGAGCCAGGTTGTTACAGTCACCATATTATCTGATACATTTTATTTTCATTTTTCCCAGATTTCAAAATATTTTTTAAAAGCTTACATCAGCAGCTAACAAAAATGATGCAGCTACTTTCTTATTTTAGAAACTTCATCCAAGCATATGATGTCTGGTGGAACAACTGTTTGCATTGCCTATTTCTGTGCTTTTTAGTGACAGAGGAATGTTTTACAAAATGAGGTGCAATAAATAAATAAAATATCAGCATGCACACAAAGCCCATTATTTGTTAATGACTTCTGCATTTGTGGCTCTCTGGAACTGGGTTGAAAATTGACTCTATTACAATATGTTTAAAACTTGGCATCAGGCACTTGTAAACCTGATTTTCTAACAATAAAATCAAAGCACTGGGATGAGCCAAAATGTATTATTTCTTCAGTAGAGTCATAGCTAAAGTATTATTTTTCTCCTAATATTATTCCCAGTATGATTAAAATGTTTAGAAACATTCTCTTTTTTATGTCTTTTCCTATAAAGTGTCCATTCTTGTTTTGTCCAGCCCCTATTAAGTTAACCTGAAAAAGGTTGAGTCCCTTTGTTTCAATGATTTGTGATGTGATGTTGCTGCTCATATTTCACTTGGTGTTGCTTAAATTGCCAATCATGGATCTCGCATCCTATCTGCTGTCAGCTCGGTTTGGATTATCACCTCGGATGTGGGGTTCCCTGTTTGCACTCCGCGGTGAGCACTTCCACGTTGGCTTTTATGTAATCTCATTTTTCTAATGAGAATGCAAATGAAAGAAAAGCTGTGTGAAATGGCTATAGATGAGTTGCTTGTCAAAAATGTTTTACTTTAGGGGGAAAAAAAAGCGCCAATAGCTCGCTCAACAGGGTAATGCAGTGCATGTTCTAGATGGACTTCTCTTTAGAGTTGTGGCACATGGCCAAATATGAAGGCAGCACATCTTCATTGTTGCTGGTTTTCATTTCTAGTGCTTAAACAACTCATGCAGGTTTTGACAGCTTTTTTTTTTTTTTAATATATTAACATAAACCACTTTATTGCGGTAGCACGTTTTCAATAGAAAATATAAATGTTGGCTTATGAAAAGATTTTTATTTTTTTAAAGACCATACACTTCTTTTTTTTTTTTTTTTTGGTTCTTAGGAAAACACAGAAATAATGTTGCATTTGGGGAACTTTAAAAGTTACTTTATTATAAAATATTAATCAAAATACCATAAAAACACAATAAAAAGAGTCATTTTCTCTGAGAGACCATTTTGGAAGTCAGCTGCGTGCCTGCAGTAGAATGTTGTGTTGGTATGTGCAGAGAGATATGACTGAAAGATGAAATTATCCCTACTGAACACTACTAGAGATCTGTACAAAACTAACCTATAATTAGATTTAAATATGATATGTATTCACTTTGCTTACTTTGGCTTTTATTGATTTATTTATAATGAGTTAAAAGTATAGGGTGATATCTCAAATCACCTTAGGCAGGGCTTTATGACTGCCTCAGGTCTCACTGTTAATAATCTTACAGCTTTTTACCTCTATTGGTAATGAGCAGGCTCATGGGTCAGCAAATCCAGCTCTACACTGATCTCAGGGTGGGTTTCACTCACTCTTCATCTGGAGCTGACTTTCACATGTGGCCAAAGAGATTTAAGTGTTTCTGTGTGGGGGACACTTGTCAGATATGTAACTAGGTACTCAGGATATTAGTTGTATGTGAAAAAAAATGCAATTTTTATACGAATGTAAGTTGTTACATTAAAGCTGTGTGAAAGGAGAGGCATGTGGCACTGTGATGCTAATGGCTACAGGACAGATTTGCAGCATAGTCCATCCTCTGCTGCTGGAACTAGAATTTAAACCAGCAGAGATTCTACCTGGGCTCAGATGCTGCTTGTCAAAACACATCCAGATTCCCAAAGGACTTCAGCATTTTGGGTGCTGAGCTTGTGTAGCAATTCAGCTGTAAATGTCACAGTAGGAACAGATGGACATCAAGCACTTTAGTAAATCTCACTTAGATTTTGGTGAACAGGAGAATTTGACATTTTTACCCTAATTATAGGTACTGAGCACCGAAACATTTGACCAAAGAGCATTTGAAAACCTTTTCTTAAAATATTTCCTGTTCAAGAGTGATTAGCCAATACAGATTTCAATTTAAATTTTAATTAAAGCTTATTTGTTATGTGCAGTATTAGCTTGCAACACTTTTTTTTTTTTTTAAGAAAAGATGTTATCTTTATAGAATTGACTTATTTGGAAACTTAACATAAGCTTCCAAGCCCACAGAAAATATGGTGATGTGTTTCTGTTTAAAATATATTTTAAAAAGTAATTCACTGTAAAATGTTTTTGCAGTACTACTTTAGAAATAATTTTGGATGTCTTAGATAGCAACCTCTTAAACCCTGACTCTAAAATCCAGAAATACAAAAAACTTACAGGAATACAGTTTCGCTACTCAGTTTTTTAGCCATGCAGTTCACACATGACCTGATTATCACTTTGAGAACATCTGGGTTGACTAGTGATAGGAAAAAGCACATCAGTGCTGCTGTATGAAATACCCCTGGCCCTGAATATAGATGGACACAGGGTGTCTATTGACATCAACAGATGTTGTAGGTAGGGGAGGTACTTGAAATATTGCAATTTTATCTGTGAGTGACTGTTGGAGCAGTTTCACTGATCATAATACCTCAAAAATTTAATTTTTAAGAAGCGCCTGTCCAGTCAGTCTTGAATTTATTGAGCTAATGAGTGGCTTTCTTTCAATGCAGCACTGTTCTCTGCACCCTGTGTCGATTGCATGGCTCTAATTAAATCCATGCAAGGGCTGTGCTTTATGCTGTTATTAAACAGCAGAGTGTTAAAATTGATTTAGCAGGCTTTAGAAGCAGTTACCCTGGAGAGAGGCGGTGTGGCCAGGAGTCACCCTCTTCTGCAGAAACACAACACAAAACCACTCTTCTCCTTTGCAGTTCTGGATAGAATAAAAAAATATTTCAGGTATCTCAGGTGCAGGGTAAGACTTCCAAGAAATCACCTGATGATAGACAAAGAGAAAATTAGGTGAAAAACAAACATAAAAAAAACTCCCCAATTGTGTGTGTTTGGGTTTTTTGGGGTCGGTTTGGATTTTTTTTGTTGTTGTTTTGGTGATTAGAAGGAAATAGTGTGAGAATTTGGGAGGGTCTCTTGCAGTTAAGCCTGAAATCAAACCTTTTACCATTCTGGCATATGCTTTGAATACATCTCATGCTGCACTAACTAAGCTCACTGCCCAGAGCGCTGATCAGCTGGTCTCTCACTATTAAACAGGAAGAGTAAAATAGAAACTCATCAGTAAAAAAAGAGAATCACAGCACCAAAGATAGATTTGAATGACTTTAAAGGCATAGGTGTGACTGCCTCATGAAAGCTTGGGCACCTCTTGGTTGGTACACGAGGTATGCAACCCTCAGCAGGGATTTCTAGAGGTGATATGTGACTGCTGTGCTTGTAGGAGGAGACAAAAGAGGGGGAAGGTTCCCACCAGGAATACAGTCTCCAGGGGCCCCATAGCTAAGCAAAAGGTAGAAATAAGTGCTGATGGAGATCTGGCTTTAGAGGAACAAGAGGAAATGCTGGAATGTCCTACCTTGAGCTTTGAGAGGTTCAGCTCAGGGCTTCATCCAAAGCTCATTCTCATGGTTGAAAACATTGTCCATTGACAGTGAAGGTCTGTCAGGACAACAGTCCCTCCTGTTCTCTTCCTGTTCTCTTCCCTACTTCTCCCTTACCAGTTTTCCAAAAGCCTATCTTAGAAATGTTTTGTTCTGGCATTTTAATTCTCCTGTCCAAAGATGTGAGGTGTATCCTTGTGGCTGACTTGTAGATCTCTCTGCTTTCTGCCTGGCATTGATGAACAGCAGGTATGTGAGTCCACCAGACTAAAATTATGAGGACAAAATTACAAAGAAATAAGTCTGCTTCAGTGTTCACATGTGAGAGACTAAGCTCCCAAGGGAATATAAAAATTTCATTTTTACCTTAAGAGAAAAAGGAGATATTATCTTGAAGTTAAAATGATTACAGCTGAGTGTTGGAGAAAAACAACAAACATTTTAAGACTTGATAATATGTGAATCAGCAACACTGGGAGAAGTGTCTGCAAGATGATTTGAGTTTCAAGGACGTAAACATACTTCATTGCTCTGATTTAGTCACCCTTGGTCATTCAGGATGTAAGTGGGAACTGATCTCATTTAGGAAATCATTGAGAGGAGATGAGTCTGAGGACTTGATTCTATCTTATCTTGACACACCACAGTTAATAAAGGAAGGCAATTATTATGTTTTCTGGGATGTTCCCTCATCTGAGGTATTGTTAATAAACATTAAAGGGCTAGTTCTTCAAAGGTGTTTAAGCACCTAGCTTCCATTGATTTCAATAAAATGAAGCATCTAAATGCCTTTAAAAATCTGACCTTAAGTGTCATCAGGAAAAAGTGGAGCAAAAGATAAGCAGGTTCTAAAAGAATAACAAGAGACTGCAGGCATATGATTCTGGCATGCTCCTGGTTATTACATTTTTTATATGTGTGGGGTGTCTGCACATTTTAAACCAAACAAAGATACAAACAAACCATCCCCGCCTATACTGCACAAAGCATTGAATTGCTCTCACTTCTCCAGTCGTGTCTCAGACATTTTTACAAAACATGCTGTATGGATTGAGATAAAAAGTGAGAAAACAACAAACCCAACACTATCCCCTCTGCTCCCTTCAGTCTCTGTGACAGAGCCCCCCTCTCCCAGGGCCAGGCTTACCCCTCCTCTTCCCTTTCCTTCCCCAGAGTACTTGGTGAGCTGGAGGGGTTTGTTCACCCAGCTCTGTGTGACAAGTAAACAGTTGGTCACAGCCCTAATTACAGATTTTTTTTTTTTTACTCAAACATATTCTTTCAGTTAGAGGAAAATACCTTGCTCTTAAGATTAGCCTTATTGAGAAGATACAGTAGTTGTGACATAGTCCCAATGTGATAAATAGATAGATAGACAGCAGTAGCAAGCAAATGTTAAAATATTTTTTTTATTATTTTTGAAGAAAAATCCTGAACTAGAAAATATCATGTTGGTTTGTCACTATCTTTTCAGGTTTGTTGCATTTAATACAAAATAGAAAGTGAGAGTGAAGGAGGTTGCCTTGCTGTTTGTTTCTTTCATGTTAAGCCAACTATGCTGCTAACCTACTTCTTGATAAATATTGCTCAACTACTTCTCTTTGGGATTAAGTAAATGAAAAAAAAAACCTTCACAGATAACAATAATTCCCACAGAAGAGATTTTCAAATTTAAAGGCTAAACTGAAATTTAAAATGATTTTCTTGGATTTCCGACCTAGATTCCCTGTCTTATTCTCAGTGCATTTGTCCTTTTAAAGGAACCAATATGTTTGTATAACTGATGTGAAACAAGCTTGACTCCAAAAAGATTTAACTTAATATCTGGCTAAGCATTCAGAGGGTAGTCCATCTGTAGAATGTACATTAAGGACCCTGGCTGGAGTGCAGCGAGTCATGTATGATATCAGGCACACAAATGTGACGTGATGCCCATATACTCTTGAGCATAATTCAAAGTGCCATGAAGCTCTATGGGTAGAGAAGCTATAAACACAGTTGTCACAAATGAGAAAGTCTACAGGGTTATATTCAGGCTGAAGAATGAAGAAGCATTAGAACCAGCCATCACATCCTAATGAAATTGTTAATTAGGATGTTATGGAATTCATAGCTGAAGATAATATCTGTCCAGCAACCTTACAGCATGCTTTAATTAACCATTTCTTCTCCAAAATTGAAGGCAGACTCAAAAGCAGTGCAGAAAGCCCTTCATAAATATACAAATACAATCAAAATGATGTTACTTTTTTTTTCAGTGGATGTTTTTAATCTTTTTTTTTTTCCTTTCTAAACAGACCAGCACAAAACATGTGATTATAGGAATAAGTACACATTTAATCTACATAATCATCAGTCTTTCTTTATGTAAAAATGATTAGTAAATAGGGTTTTTAAGCAACTATTTAGATTAGACATTGGCATCATAGATTAACTTATTTCTAAAACACTTGATTTTATCACTCTGCCTAATGATTTGTCTCATGATTTATTGGCTAATATGATGAATCATGTTAGATTTATTGTTTATCCTATAAATAGTGCGGCAAATCATTAAACAGTGATAAAACCCAGCAGTTTCACAAGAAAGTCTACCTATGTTGTCTTCATGTACAATGTGCTTGTGCTGTACAATAATTTGATGGTTCTGTTTTCAGTTTTATGATATCAGGTGAATAGGCATCTCTGTCTAAATTAAATGGTTTTACAAAATAATAGTGAAGTCATAATCTTATACTCCTGCTATATTTATTTTATACAGAAAAATAAAGCCTAATGTCTGATGTATAGTAAATCTGTGATTTTATTCACAAGAATAAATGTAATATTCTTTCTTAGAAACACCTTAAATATAATGGCAGTTTTTCATATTTTAGCGTGTCAGCTGTGTTTTTCCTGCTAGGGTTTCATGTTGCAGTTGACAAAAATGTTGCTTCTGTCCTGGTGATTTTAGAGATTTGAGTCCGTCTTATTCCACTGATCTGAAAGGCTGGTGTGGGTTATGGGTGAACTGAATATATGAAATTTGGCATTCAGATAATGGGAGTGGTCATTTTTTTTCTTAAGACATAATGGCTTCTCTTGTTGCAGACAGAACTGAGTCTGCCTGTATACATTAAGGATGAAAGGACAGAAAATGGAAGTAATATTCTTGAAAACTCCCTGAGGTCATCAGTGGGTTAGAATAGATGCAGCCATGATGATATTATATTCTGCAGGAGTAGATTTGCAGTATTTTAAATTGAATTATTGGGACTGTAGTGGTCAACCTTTATTGTTAACTAGGCTATTTAGGTTCTTTTGATCTCAAGGTATTGCCACACCCTGTCTCCCCTCACCTGTTGCAGAAGAATTTGTGCCTTCATCAGATCCATCATTTCATACACAGCCCCCCCGAAATACCTGCAAAGTGTGTTGTGCCAAGGACAGCTCACCTGCACTTTTAACATCCAGGATATACTGGAAACACCAGTCTTTTGTTCATCCTCTGCATCAGAGCCCCGAGCTGGTGGAGCTGTGCTGCCCCCACCCAAGAGCAGCAGATTTGCACGGCATATGTGGCACGTGTGACATTTGTGCACAGCCCATCAGTTCTGAGCGAGCCCAGGGCCTGTGATATGGGAAGTGCAGAGGAAAACAGCACCTGAGAGCCAGTGCTGCTGCTGCTTGTCCCTGATATTCTGATTGCCCTGGATGAAAAGGGTCAATGGGAATGGGACAGGGACAAATGCCACACCCTACCTGGACAGCTGCATAGTGCCTGAGGCTGTAATCGGGCACGTCTTACACAGCTCCTTTTGTTTTGCAAGTCACAAGAACTTGATTTGTGTGAGAGGAAACAAAATGGGATGAGGAAGAAGATTAAACATAGGATCAAAGAATAAACCTGAGACAAGGTTTTGACAAGCACAGCTCTTCCCAGGCCACCATTAGGTCAGCTGTGTTGGTTACTTGATTTTCTTCTTGTTAGTACAATGGTAAATTATGGGGAATTTGGAGATCGATTATTTGTAGTTGGCCATGGTTGCTGTGCAGCCTGGGCATTCAAACTCTGGTTATTGATTATTTGTACTTGGCTATGGGTGCTGTGCAGCCTGGGCATTCAAACTCTGATTATTATTTACACTTTGCCATGGGTCCTGTGCAGCCTGAGCTTTCAGACTCATCTCTTGTGCCAGGTGCTTGTTCAGCTGCCTGTAGAAGAGCCTGAACACGAATTGGCAGGATCTATGCAACAAGGCTCTGAAAATCATCTCCAGTGATCCAGAAAGCCTCATAGCAAGCAGAAGAAGTCCTGCTCCTTGTCACTGTGATTATGGAGATGCAGGAAGCAGGTATCCATGTGTGGCATGGCCTAACGAAGAAAGTGTGCCTTGTTTGTTAACTAACTGAGCATGTCCCTTCACTGCCCTGATAATAATTCCTCCTCTCAGGTTTTCACAGGGAAACTGCCACAGTGCTTAAGATGCACCATGTAGAATAACATGCTTTTTCTCTGTCTTGGCCACCTATTTTATTTGTAGAAGAACATTGAGCACAGCTCAGCACCTTCCCATCCTGGGCAACTGCATAGTTTTAAAAATTTGTGGAAAGTATCACATGAGCCCTTTCTGTGGTACTTACTCTAACCAGGCTGTATTTGGTCTCTCTGTGTCTTACAGTAATGCACTTTTATAAAAAGAAGAGGGAGGAACAACAAATTTGAGCATTTGAAATCTGGTAAGAAATAAAACTTCCATGGCTATTTTTAAGGCAAAACTGACAATGTTTTTGGGTCAAAGTCTGGAAAACATGAAGTTAATTGAAAGGTAGGCAGTAAACAAGATGGCTATTTAGGATTGATATTTTGGTGTGTCTAGCAATTAATTCCACAAAGATGGTCTTGATGACAGAAGCCAGCAAAGAATATGTGCTTCTCTGTGTATTTGTTCCTCATGTGTGTATGAGCATCACAGATTTGTCCTTTGCTGCAACACTCTTCCTTGAAAGGGTGCACCCCATGGTCCAGCATCAGAGTAAAGCTGAGGGTCTTTGAGTCTCCTGTGTAATCCCAGGCAGTGCTAACACTGATTTTACTACAGACAGGCCTTTGAGTCCTCTAAGTGTTTCTAGAGATATATTCTTGTTTGTCTTAGAGGAATCTCTTGGGAAAGCTTCCTGGAATTTCTCTAGATCTGGAGGTAGAGGAGGAAAATGGAATGGAAATGCTGAATTAAAGGAAAAGGCCCTTGAAGGACTAAAAGTTATCATTTAATATAGGAGGAGGAAGTGGTTTATTATACTGAACCAAACAGCTAGAAAGACCTTACTTTATAGATGCTGACACAGGTTTATCTCAAAGCAGGGTAAAGGTTATTGCATTAAAGGTTTCAAATCTAGGAAACTCATGTTCCTGGAGTGGATGCATAAATCTGAGACATTTTTAATCTCACTATGTAAATAAATCTCATCAGAAAAATAAAATTGTACTGCTTTGATTCATTTGCCATAAACCCTTTTAATTTGATTTTGATTGATAGCTAAACCCCTTGCATTAGAACTTCTTGAAAAAGTTTCAAGATAAGCAATTACTCACTCCCTCTGGGTAACACAAAGTTTTCAAACTTGTGAGGATGTGTTACTCCTGTATAAAATATAACTGGCAAATATTTTTTATATTGTAATTGCATTTTGGTTTTATCTTTCACAGCATTTGTTCATCTTTCATGCCAGACTTTCAAACTCTGCATTGTGACTGACTGATGCGGTAAGTGCAGTTAATTTTAATTCTGATTTTTAGGACTGGATTTGTCAATCAATATTGTTCACTGGAGTAATTCAGTAAGTGTCTCTAATTTCTTAGCCTTTTTTTTTTCCTCTCTTCCTTTCTCTTTTACTTAATAATTTAGAAGTGAAACTTCTCTAAGAGCTACCTGTCAATTTGGTGTTCAGAAATTGAAGGATGAGTGGCTGTTGTTTGCATCCCACACGAACACAGCTCTGGTTTGGCAACAGTGATTGTCAGTAGATTGCCATTAAGTCTGTGCTCTTACCCCCATTCAATAGGCAGCCAAGATGTCAGAAAAACAGAACAAGCTGCATCTTCAAGAAATAAAAGCACACAGGGAGCACGGGTAACCAGCAGTACATACTCCAAACCAGACAGATCAAATTAATTCCGTGAAGAGGACTGGATTATATAAACACATTACATATGCCAGATATTGATGTAGGACATTATTCTCCCTTATTCACAGGAGATTCTGCTAGTGTCAATAAGAGGTTTACAGAAAGATGTAAAGTGTCATCATCAAGTAGTAACTAATGTTTTAGTTAGCACCATTACTATTTCATATGCAGCATTACCTGATGGGAAAAACCCATTAACTTTAAAACCACAGTTGTGTGCTCTGTATTTCTTCTTGTTTGTTGTCCTTTCAACTTCCCTATCAGCTTTTAACATCAATCAACAAATTCATCCTTTTCCATGTGAATAATGATCCTCTGCTGACTGGCATATCTGTCTGGAGAACAAGGAGTGCAGCAGAGCTGATCCCGCAGCACCCCTGTTATCTAGGACACAGACCTTGGATATTCAGGGGTAACATCCAGAAGAGGTTGACTAAAATTATTCCATAATTCACCTAAATTTTTCTGAGTTTTTTAGTTGTCTGTAATCCTATCACTTATGCCCTAGTACAGGCACTCAACGTTCCCAATACCCACCTGCTGTGTTCTGAGGCCCTTCCAGACCCCTGCCTCCCCCATCTGTGTGTGCAGCAGCTCTGCATGTCAGGCCTCTAGTCCAGAAAGATGATCCCTTTTTTTTTTTTCTGTGCAGCCAAAATTATGGACTTGCCATGTCAGTGAAGATAATAAGAACTGACTGGCCTAAATTGGACTTGTATTCTTAGTGCGTTTTTGGCAACGTCACTGCTGTCCCTCAGAAACAGCCCACATTCCATTCCTCCTTGCTGAACATCGGGATGGATGTGTCCCCAGTGTGGCAGCTTCCCAAGCAAGCACAGCAGTGCAGGGGTGATGAGCACTGCTGATAGCATCAGCTGCCTGCAGAACCTCTCTCCCCACTGTGCCCCTTCCCCGATCCCACAGTCAGGGCTGGATGTGTCCCTGTTTCTCTGGGCACATGGAAGCTTTTGCTTGAATGTGAGCCCCTCTCCTTGTGTGGCTGGGCTGAAAGCATTCCCTGGGAATAAAACAAGTGTGTTTTCCATACACCATTGCAACATGGCAGTGCTGAGGTTCCTGCAACGCCTTTTCCCAATGGCTTTCTGCAAGTCCTTGGTTGCAGCCAGTGGCTGATTGTTGGCAACCACAGCTATTATTTCTCCTTCCTCTAAAACCCTTCCAAGCAGCTCCTCTCTGCCTCAGGTCCTACTAGGGTTTTTTTTTTTTTTTGTCTCTGAAGATAAGCAAGGACAGTGTTCTGAACCTTTGTTTAGATGCTAAGACAAGCTTTGAACTCTCTGGGCTGGTCACCAGATGACTTTCATTGGAGAATGCAGCCTGCCCAGCCCCACCCTTCCTCCTTGTGAACCCCAGAATGGTACTTCTACTAATATTTTGCTCATCTGAACTATTCTCCTCCACCTTCCCCCAACCCCCAAAGAAACAGTTATCTAATAAATATCCAAGTGTGTTCTAGCTTTAGGGATGACACACATTTAATGTGGCTTATGCTATATTATTCTTGCTTAACTTTGAGCTTTTGATTTAGCATTCCAGTTTAGCAGTGGTATTCCACAGGGGATATTGTTGGTTTCCAAATCTTTTGTCAGAGTAATTGAGCATAACATCTCTGCAGGTTTGTGTTTCAAAAGATGCATTATCTTTTCTTGTCCATTTGTTCTAGCCAGGCTATCCAAACTTTTAGTCGTACAGATCCTTTGAAAGAATTTGAGGTTTAGGACTGATAATTTATGTTTCTGCTGAATTTGCAACTCTGCATGCGATGATTAATACACTTCTCTCCATAAATAAGAAGAGATGATATCTGTAAATTGGTAACAAAACAGAAGAATTTCATTAAATTCTCTATTTTGCAAGAGACTTCCATCCTTTTAAATCTTTATAAATTAAACATCATCCATGTCTGGCTCGCTGAAGAATGAATGTCACATATAAGATATCTCCCTTAAATATTTTCTTGAAAGTAATCTATATGATTTACAACATATTGCAATTAACATTGACCTTTTGTCTGCTTCAAAAGAATGTGAGAACAGTTTTTTGACATCAAAGAGATTTTCTAAATTTCCAAAAATATTCCTGATGAAAGTTGTTCAGACTGGGAAAAATATGTCACCTTCATTTAAAAGTTATGGCAAACTTAGTAGATTATCTGCCTCTTTCCTAACCTTGGTTCATGCACAAAAGTGGATTTAAAAATACACTTGCACGTAATCATCTTTTAGAAAATGCAGATCCTCAGAAGTCAAAACTAAGAATCCTGTACTTCCTGTTTAAGATCAACTGACAATTTATTCAAGATCTGGAGGCTGCTATTCACTCTTCTATTTCTTTCCAGCCACTTAATTGCCAACGTACAGCTGCAGTTGAGATCCCAATAAATTTTGTACCTTCTTTCATCCAAAATGTAGTAAAAACAAAGAATAAAATTCAGTTTTCACAAATATCTAGATTCAATTTTATTTTACAGTTTGTTTGTATCAATATTTTGTTCTGTTTTGCCTTTGGCCAACAGTTGCCTGTGGAAATGTTTGTGGAAAGCAGACAAAGAGTCTGTGAATAGGATCCAATCCTTTAGCACAGTAAGACATAGAGTCCTGCTCTTCTCTATTTGCTTACTCTTTGCTCTTCACTGCTTTGGTCCTCTTCTAAAGGTTAGGAAGGCTGCTCTGGCCACAGTGTCCTGCCAAGGTGTGACAAGTTCAGGCACTGTCCCTCTGGGCACTTGGCTGGAGCAGATTCTCTTTGTAGCAGCCCTGACTTTGATGGCGAAGTATTAACTGTTCAGTTGAGGGAGGGGAGGAGAGATCAGAGCACGAGTTAGGCCAGCTGCCAGCCACACTAAAATTACTCCTGTAACCACTCCAATATGTGGACCAGAATTTAGGGACTCCGATATATTCAGACAGAACAGTTTTACACAAAGGGTAGTTGAAATACAGTCTGGAACAAACTGCCGAAGTCAGCAGTAGAAGCAAATAGTGTAAATCAGCTCAAGGAGGAGTTTTTGAAGAAAGCAGGGGAAGAGCACAGAGCTACTAGCTAGAAGTTCAAATTTCAGATGATGAAACACAGATTGATTTGTATTTCCTGAGGTTATGAGGGCAGGTCTTCATGGACCATATCATCTTCTTTGGGCTGTTAAATGTTCGTATGTACTTTTGTGCTGTGTTTCATTCCCTTTCAGTTTGGAGTGTTGCTTCTTTTCCCCCCCACACTCTCTTGCTTGTACAGTCTCTTCAAATAAGGTCTTGCAGAGAGAAATGCATATCACAGAACCTCTGTTTCCTCTCATCTTGGTGAACTTCACCAAAGCCAGTGTAATAATTTAGTAACAGTGGTGCAATCAAGAGCACTTTTTAGCTTCCTGGCAGATAAATCTGCCTGTGTTGTGCTGTTTCCTGGGAAGGTCCTCCAGACCATGACACAATATTTATGTCTACATTGTAATGGTGAAGAAATTTTGACTATGAACTCAAACATGGAAGTGTTTTGAGCATTTCAGGAAATCAAACATGGAAATATTTTAACTTTTCAGGGTACCACTGATCTCAGAGCAGTCGTGCTGATGTGGTGAAAGATGCACACTGCAGGTGGGAACAGAACAGAAGCAAGGAGAGAGCAGATCCACTTTACTGCTCTTCAGTGATGAGCCTGTATATTGTCCTTATGGCCACTGCTGTGTTGTTCTTGAGCAGAAAAACTCTGCCATAAAACATCTTGGATTTTGTTGCTGTTGTTGTGCTTTTTTTAATATCAGGCACTCTATAAACATAACTGTGCATGTAACAGAGTCCCTTTGCCCTCTCCTACATTTGTGACCCACTGACACTCTTGTGGGAGGCCTGAGCTGACTCCCCTGGCCCTCCAGGAGTCATTCTTGGGAAAGGCTTGTGGAGAGCATCTGTGGGCATCATTCTGAAAGGTTTTATCTTTATAAACTTTATGTCATGTCAATACAAGCTGAATTTTTTCCCCAGCATGGCTGGGTAGATTTTGCCTTGAATTTCACCTAGACTTTTCTTTCTTTTTTTAATAGTTCAGTATCTTAAATTGCCATTACTAATATTACATGAGAAAAGAGGATTGTATTTTGTTACAAGCTTCATCTTCTAAGTTGTGGATTGTAGTAGGTAGCTTGTTTGTGTAATGTTTTCAGTAGAAAATTTTCAAATGTAAAAGTTTCCCCTTATTTTCTAAATGTCTTTGATTGCAGATCTGATAAACAAAGCACAAATGTGTTTTCTTTATTTTGATGCAAGAGCCCAAAATACAGATTTTTTTTTTTTTAACTGAGATTTCCTGTGCTTTGGTTTCTTGTTTAAAGTAACATTTATTTTCACTGAGATTTGAGTATTTCCAATATCTTCTGCCTCAGCATAACATTAAAAAGTGCTCTTTTTTCATTCATTACTATGCCTATTGGGGTCCAGAAAGGGCATAAAACACCTCTTAATGATTCCCACTTCCTACATTTACATCCCTGTTGGTAATTAGACATGCTGGCTCATTTTTTTTAAAAAAAAAAAAAAAAAAAAAAAAAAAAAAGAGAGAGAGAGAGAAAATAAACAATTAACTGAACTTTGTAAATGACCACAAAGGCTTGCTCCTTGCTTCACAGAAATTCATAACCTGTGCTGGCACAATCCCTGCTCTCTGCTTCACAGCCCTAGGTGTGCTGGTATTGTGTTCAAAGCCCAACAGAGCAGTAGCAGCGAGACAGAGCTGGCCTTACAGGAACGGAGCAGGCACATGATTGGATCCCATTTCCCACAGGTTTCCAAGTCTGCAACTGAAAATGCCTTGTAACTCTATTAGGAAAGACCTATGTGATCAATAGAAGCAACAAGGCCACACAAGTACGTCTCGAAGCACGATGAAAATTGCACATCCCGTGGTGCTCAGGGGACTTAATATTTTTCAGTGATTTTCTCACCCCATCCCTTGCCCTTGTTTGCAGAGCAGTTGTTCAGTCTCATGCAGCTTTACTGCGAGATGTAACTGGACTTGTTCATTACCATATTTTACTAAAAAAAAAAAAAATTAAAAAAATCAGTTCCATACTTTCCTTAAGGTTTGAAGTAATATAGATTGTATTTACAGAAGTTCTCTTCAGTTTTGTAAAGATTGGCTGTTATTTTGAAGTGGCATTACCCAGTTTCAAAGAGAGGGTCCTGCACTGGTGAGAAGAGAGGGCAGCAGTTCCTCACCCGTCTCTGGTTTGAGACAGGAGACCAAGGGCAGCAGCCAGGCTGTGATGGGCCCTGGGTTCCATGTGGGGAATCACAAGGTCCCTCACCCCAGATGTTCTGAGGGTGGATCTGAGGTGATGTGGGATAGATCTAAGCTCTGAAGTCATCTCATGGCAATTTTTTTTTCTGAGCAATTTTCAGAACTATCTCATTTTAGTGACAATGAAGAGACAGCTTGTTCTTTTATGTAATTATTTTTAATTTGCCATTATGCACACAATACAACATCTTGTTTAAAACTTTTCTTTTTTAATGTGAGGAAAACCAAACACTTGCTGTGAGGTGTACAGGGAGTCTTTTATAGACAGTTTATTTAGCTCAGAGCAAATGAAAAAATAACTACTTGACTAGGTTAGCTTTGGGCGCCCTCAGGCTCTTTGAGATTAGTTTTAGATTCATATACTATGGTCACTCATTGACCAAGCTGCTTCAACCCTTATACATATCCAGCAAAGTATCATTTCCCTCAGGCATGGTTTTCTTTCAATCATATTTAGCAAAACCATTAAACACACTGGGGGTTTGCACTGGAGAGAGAAACAACTTCATTCATGTTCACAATTCAGAACAACTTTCTTCTTCAGGAAATTGAAAAAATTTGGTTAGGTCTCAGTTTTTCAAGACTTTAGTTTGGTCTCCCTAAAAGAGTTTTGTGTACCTTCCCCTGTAATTAAATTACTCCTGCGTTATTCCTAGTGATTTTTGTCAAAAATTTTAAAGTTGATGCAAAGATTCTTTATTCCTGTGCAAACAGAAAAAATGAAATATTCCCAGTTTTATTTCCAGGTGTGTTTGACAGTTGATACAGCACTGGGATGGGAAGCAAATGGTGCATTGATTGCTTTTTATCTTTTTAAGAACCCTTACTTGAGCGGCCAAATTTTGTTTTTCAACAAAGCCTCAAACCATAAGGGTTTCAGCTTTGATGTTTTTTAAAGAAAGCTCTTAACACACCTCCCTCCCTGCCCCCCTAATAGGTCTGGAGCAGATGAGCATCCATGAGAAAGGATGAAGAGTCTCCACAGAGAGAGAGCAGAGGGGTTGGGTCCCTCCATCTCTGGCATTTGGCTGTGCCAGGTTTCTGATCCCCCACATAGTTCCCTTCATGTGCAGAGTCATATTGGCTCCAGTCCAGGGAAATTCAACACAGGAAGAGCAAGTGTTCACACACAAAGGCTATATGTAGGACTTGTTACTGGACCCTAAATTTGGATTTGGGAAGCTTTCCCAGATGGCCCATAAAGTGAGTATTTTTGGTTCTTAACTGTGAAAGATTCACATTAAATCCTCTTTATTAAACACGGATTTATAGGAAATACTCTTCATTTGAGCAGTGTAGCTTTGAACAGAGTAGAAATGCATGTGAGAAGGAGGTGTAGGGATTTTTTGTGTGCCATGTGTGGGTGTATTTCCCTGTGTACAGAGTTATTGTTTGTGGGAGAACTGTGGGGGATTCTTTTTCCTCTCATGGATATCTATTTTGGATGGGTGTCTATGTAAGAATTATCTCCTAAATTATCCAAGAAATAAATTATGCTCTCCTTTCAAGATCTATCTTAATACAAATGCTGTGCCTGACAGGTTTCACTTTGGAGTTCAGACTCACCACTGCACTTTGACTACCCAAAGCAGAAATCTCTTGTGAAACTCCCTCTGCTTAGCCTGGCTGGATTTTCCTTGAACTCTTGGATCTTTAATACGTTGGAGGCATATGCACACATTCTCTCCTGCTGCCACCCCCTTCTTTCTCTGTATGGAGATCACCCAAACTGCTTAAAACTTTGGCTTTATTTTAAGTTCTTTACCAATAGCAGTGGAATTCTTTAGATTTAAATTAAAGATGCCATGATATCTTATATCTGTAAGCTCTTCTACAGTCAGGTTTAGAGCTTTCAGAGGTTTCTGTCTTAGTAAGAACCGCATTCATGTGAGAATTGGTTTTTTGTAATCACACATCTTTGGTTACTACAGGCATTTATGGTCTTGTGCACTGAACTGTAAACATGAGAATAAGAATTTCTTCTTTGAGGTAGGACCAAAATGAGTAGATATCTGAAGTTATTTAGTTCTGCATTTTTTCTTTTTTTCACAACTGTCGTGATGTTCACCAAATTACTAAAATTCAGAATGAGAGGTAAATTGTAGATCTAATCTTTGCTAAGTCATATGAAAAATGCACGCTCTAGGAGAGTAAGACTAGGTGTTGCAACTCATATTTCTGGTTATTTTCTATCTTTTAAAATAACTTTTGGGGCTTAAAACAACAGGTGGCCTTTTAAAAACTACTTGTCTTGCTTCATGTAATGCTGTTCTGGACCAAAGAGAGACTGAAACAAATTTTGGGCAGTGTAACTAATTTTTGGATATCTCCCTCTCTCATTGTGTCAGAGTAACCAAGTTGTTCCTTTGTCAAGGTTTGTTGAGCAGTTGCCTGGGATCAAAGTCTGTGTGTTAGAATAACTGACTACAGTGCAGTTTTAAAGCCTCTAATTTTAGTTTTCTATTATTCCTCTTTTCAATTGTGCATCTTGTCATCTTCAGTTATTAGAAATTCTAAATTTCAGCAGTGAAAATGCTAACTTATCTCTTCTAGTAGTTTTTCATTAATGTTTTGTGATTTAATATTTCATTGTGTGTAAAAAATCATGAGACATTATAGTGTGAAAAGTACTGGATAAGTTTTATTATATTGTTTACAGCACTTAAATCCTGATGATTTTACAGCAGTGAAAATTAGAGATATTTTTATTAGAGGTAAAATAATTAGGGGGTTAGGTGGAAGTAAATACAGTTTGTGTATGTTTGATCATGCAGCATATCAGTCTTTTTGAACCCTATTTTCAGTTGTTTCCTTTTAGAAAAACAGATTATTGAGAATTTCATCCTTTTAACTATAAATTAACACATTTGGTCTTATATTCTGGAATTTACATAATACACATTAGGCTACAGCAAGCACATTGTCTCTGGAAAGCCTTCATATCTTCTGAAAATATTAAATGTTTTAAGGAGACAGAGAAGAAAACTCAAAGTGAAAGTAATGCCCTAATTTCTCCTTACATGTGCACCTGAAATAAGTAACTTGAAAATGTCTCAAGATTTGAATTTTTAAAATGACAAAGCTTAGTTCTGCCTAGTGATGTGATGACCCTGTGACAGCATCTGTGGCTCCATCCACCTCACTGCACTGATTTTGTGTCTTCTAAAGGCAGAAGGCAGATCTGGGTGGCCTTTTGTTTTTTCCCAGGTACAATATCACAAGATTCGAATCATTGACAGGAGCTTCCAGTGCTTCCAGTTTATAAACTGGCAACACTTGTGCACTGACTGAAAAGCTTTGGGTTTTTTTTTTTTTTTTTTTTTCTGTCGTTGTTGTTGTTGAAAAGCTGTTCCTGTTGTAGATCCCTACTCTCATATATATGAACAGGTGCTGGTCTCTCCCAGCACCACCTGTGGCCAATAGAGGAAGAAGGTCCTGCAAAAAATAAGCAGAAAATAAGTGGGAGAACCTGCATTTAGATCCTTGTTCTGTAGCATCTGCAAGATGATCTTTCTCTCCTCTCACTTCAGTCTGGAAACCAACTGACCCAGCCAGGTGCACAAGGTTGACCTCTGTGAAGGTTCTGTTCATGTTTTGTGATAGTTGAACTCAAAATTGTTGTTTAGTGAACTTTCCTCAGAAAAGATGCTGACCCAAACGTCATTTAAAACTTAACATGGAGATACTTTATGAATGTCTGTGTTGAACAGAGTCCAGGCAGGATTTCTCCCTTTGTGTTTGTGTGAAACAGGAATCTGAATTCAGTCACGTCTACACTTTGAGTTTGTAGAAATTAGGACAAGGAATAATCCCATGTTATGGAGTAATTTTTTCATGTTCCCTGTAATTAAAATAGTTCTGCATTGCATTCAGGCAAAAACTATGCTTTGGCAGTGTGGTGAAACATTAGAGAATTCTCCTCAAATTAGTTACAGAAATTGAATGACAGGACAAATTAAGAAGAGGCAGGAGGGGGTGAAATATTTTATTTTAAAAATACTCCATAAAGAAAAACACACAGTAAATTAGCAACTGTGCCTTCTCAGTTATTCATGGAAACATGTTTGGAAAAAAACCATGGGGTTGGTTTGTTTATTATTAGGCAGAATTTTCCAGTGTTTTGTCAGCTTCCCACAGGCTGCTGTGCATGGAGCTCCTTGGGAGGATCACCAGAAGGCTTTGAGGAAGCCTTCAGAAGTGATGGACCAGAGAGGAAGGAGAAGGACAGAGCAGAGCAATGAGCTCAAAGCTGAGCAGCCCTTTTACAAACCTTTCCACCCCAAAGGCATCATTTCAGCAGCCACATGTATGGAGGGAGAAAATTCTAGAGATGTGTGGATCTACCTGCATACTGTCCTGGATACTTCAAAAGCTGCAGTAAAAAGTAGAAGCCAAACTTCCTCTGCATTTACAGCAGGTGGTATTAATTTATGTCATTTAGATTAATAGCAGCTGTTGTTTAACAATAGCTGTTGATAAACTAGCATTGGTTTAACAATATGCAAAAAACTGCATCTAAACTTGGTGTGGGGGGGAAGCAGGGAAAGGAGCCAAGTGCTCCACCCAGATATAGATGTGTGTGTGTGTGTCTGTATATCTGTATATATACATATTAATTCCTCTGTCCACGCACAGAAATGTTAACTTCAGTATGTTTATTGGGAGTGGTAAAAAACAGCCACTTGCAAATTAGCTGAGACAAGGAACACCAGATTGGATCTGTATTTTTATTTTTTTTTAAATGTTGCTTCCAAGCACAATGTAAGTGTTAGAAAGGAGGGGGAAGCTTTTCTTTTTTGGAAATATATTGGGTTTTATTGCAATAAATGCTTCTGGCTCAAAGACATCCCTAGTTAAACCTGGTAATCTGTGAGTGGAAGGGCATGTGCTGGCAGAAGAGAGCAGAGCTGTGAAAAGGATCTGTCCTTAGGACCTGTCTATCTTTTTGTTCATAATAAAAGCAAGGGGAAAAAAAAGAAGCAGTGTTATCAGTACACTTCTGCAAGTGAATTAGCTAGCACAGATTTGATAAAGCTTATAAACCCTCTAGAGCAATCGTGACAGTTTGCTGGCTTGGGCTTTGTCTGCTGCCAGTTACTCCTTGCTAGTGGCACTCTTTATTTATGCTTCAGTACCACGTTATCCTCTGGGCTTCAAACAGAAGGGACCTGTCTGTAAGTGTTTTGGTTGTGGTGTTAAAAAATAAGAGTGCAGCAAAACACATGCAACAGTGCCCAAGCTCCGTTTCAGCCAGTTTCCCTTCTCGTGCCGTTGCTTCCCCGTGACTGCTCCATGCACGCAGCCTGGCTGAGGTGGTGTGTGTCTGCCTTCCACTAGAGAGTGTCACAGAGTTATTTCCATGAATGAAAAAAGCCAAATGGATGCATCATCTGCTTTGTTGTAGGTAAAATGCAGAAGTGGTGTGACCTCAGGAACAGGAGATGGCTGTGCCTGCCTACATGTTTTCCATTTTCTAACCGGTGCCATTTATTCTTCAATCTGCAGCTGAAAATCTACACAGTGCAGGAGGGGGCCATATTTTCATGCACACCAGGTTTTTTTTTTTCTGTCCATTTGACAATGTGTACACCTTAATGTTATTGTAAATATACAATCTGACACTCTTTGCTCTCTTTTGTACTCAAAAAATTTATACTTCAAAATGGCAGCATAATTCTGGGATTCGTTTATCACATGCATATTCCTAGCACAAAGCATTGGCAAGCAGAGTTTAGATTTTGGATCAGTCTATGTAAAATTCTACACATGGGAATCTTGGAAAAAAAGTTGCAGTCCATTAGCAAATTCTCATATCTGGACTGAAGATGTATATGCATAAGTAGAGAAATTGAAAAATGGTGTTAAGTAGTCAGAAAGTCTCCAAAGGGAGATCTGGACAAGAAGCTACAGTAATAGCACTAGATGGCTGTTATTATAAAAAGAAAAACTCAAAAGTGAGGACAATAGTAACACTCCAAATGCATAAAGTAATTTCTTCAGCCTCTGAAATTTTGCATGGAAATGCAAACACTGAAAGTATTGTTTTTCAGGTGAGTCATATCATTGAATAACACCCATTATTTTTTTCCTAAATGAAGGATTATCCATGAAGATACTTAATTCAAAATAATAAATTAAAAATCTGAGCACTGTGCTGACCATGGCAGTGCTGAAACTGGGGTTTAATCATCAAGATCAGTTTAGATGTCCCTGAATTCCATCAAACTCTGCAATTTATTTATATCTGGTACAGAGGATTGATCCCTCCTTCCTTCCAGGTTTGTGGTGCATGGTCAACACCTGTGTTTGATGCACAGTTTTCCTTCTGCTTTAGTGAATGTGACACCTCAGATGATGCCAACTGGGACTGTCCTTTGATCCATCCTGTCCCCACCTCTGGGGACATGCAGACACCTCAGCAGGCACACCTTTATTCCCAGATGCCTTCCAGGTTATAGGAAGAATTTTAAAGGCTCTGTAAAAGTCAGAGACAGAAGAAGCAGGGCCAGTCTGGCTCAAAAGTTTCACTCCTTTACCCTAGAGGGATGAATTGGGTTCAAGCAGCCCTCGGTGATACCAGAGGGTAACAAAGGGTCCCAAAGACCTGAGTGCAGAGAAATAAAAGGAATTTCTCTTGAGAACAAGACAGAGCAAGGAGTGCAGAGTGAACAATTCTGTCAGGTCTTACCACAGTGAGCTGAGCAGCAGGCCAGGCTTGTAATGTCAGTGAGAAACTTTAAGGTCCTGAGAGTTAAAGATCCTGAGACACATCTTGGTAAGGAATGTATTGTATGTGACAGTCTGGGTCTGTTCTTTAAAACTTCCAGTTTGGTTTAGCTATTTAAATACCTCTGCAATTATCTCATCTCTGGATTTCCATTCTTCCCTAATGGAAAGGTGAAATACAAATAATGTTATAAAATCTATTTGATTTTGCTAAAATGAACATGAGCTGCTACTGCACTGGAAATTTGAGCATGTAAAAGTGATTTCGGGGACTCCTGTTGTAGCAAAGGAGGGATTTTCCCACCATTGGCTGATATTCATTGTTAAATGAAGGGAAATGCACAGCTGGGGATAACTAAAACAACACCTGAGAAAATCTACTCACCCCCAACAAACAAGTTTTAAGTACAGAGGGATGGATAATAGCAAATAACAAAAAGAATCCCCACGTTACTGACCCGATCAGGCGCTACTTTTCTAGTGGCAGCAGGAGATGCAACTCCCCATTTGCTCCTCAAGCCACCCCACCTTCTAGGGTCCCTACTAGTGAAGATTAAGAGAATTGCCAATGTTTATGTCTTTATAAAGAGAAATAGAGAAAGTCTATGGGTGAGCTTTGAAAGGAAAATATTAATTAAATTTTTTTTTCTGTTTTCTAGAACACATTGAGGCATCAGCACAATCACAGTTACAGGAGGAGGGAGAATGTTTCTGTGGTTCAGCAGGAAGATGTGAGAAACCATCTCTTTATCTCAGTTTACCTTTTATAGTTAGAATTGAAAAAATTTTTTTAATATACATCGAATGTTTAATTAATGTGTGAGGGCTGTGTGGCCCTTCGTAAGGAATTTATGAAAGCAAACGTATTTATTAATAACCAGGTGGCTGTTTCTCATTTTGTCTTCTCATAAATATTATCTTAAAGAAAACAAAAGTGAGTAGAAATATTTTTAAGAGCTTTTTGATAAGAATTGATACCTCATTACTGAGCTGCTGTAACTTTGAAGGATAGCTTATACAGCCATACTATGTGCACTTTATTGCATGAGGGATTTCTAGCAGTCAACAGAAGTTCCTTCTTGAGGACCTGGAGAGAGTGTGATCTAACTCTTTCTAGTTAATCATGAACCACAGAGCAAGCACTGAGTAAACTGATAGCACAAATTGAAAGGTCACAGCCTGTATTGAGAGAGGCTGTGGTATTTTCCTCTTAAAAGAGACATGACAATTCATTTTGATCTCTGTCATGGAGGTGCAGAGGACTGAAGGGGAGACTGTGCTCAGCTGGAGCTCAGCAAAAGGGACTGGGAGCCTCAGCACACACCCCTTGTGCCCTCACCATCCCTGTGCCCTTCAGAGCAGAGAGCAAATGCAGTCCCAGGCTGTGTCACAGCTCTCTGCTCATCCCTTTTCTTTGGCTGCAATTCATTGAATCCTTGGTGGTTTGACTTTGGTGTGCATCACAGTGAGTTTGAGGAGCACTCTGTGAGGAAAAGGTTGCAGAAATATCTTTATTCTCCTCTAGATTTCTCACTGGACCACAGGATACCTTTGGCTTTGTACTCAGAGAAACATTTATACGTGTCTGTATTTGTCTGTCATGTCCATAACTGATAGGGCAGTGGAAAACAGAGCATAGAAACATTAATATACAAAATATATTAGAATTTAATCTACTAGCAGGATGTGTAAATTAGCAAGACTATGTCTGTGTCAGGATGAGATGGTCATCCAAATAATAGAATTTGTGTTCAATGTGAGAAAACTGTAAAGGTTTAAAGACAGAATGTGTGTTTTCCTGTTCTTTTTTTTCCCCTTTTCCCTGAAATGTCTCATCATGCCAGGCATTGCATATCCTCCAGCCATTAGAGTTACTAGTTGAAGCAGGAATAGATATGTAGGAGCATATTCATGCTGTACACTCCAGGGCAGGTGAACACTGAATTTACCTCCAAGTGCCTTAAATGTCAAATAAGATTAACCATCTGCTAAGCCATCTAACAATTCACCAGAAGTTCTGCTCCCTGGCATAACAGACAAGGTAACCCCTTTGCTGCCTGGCGGTTGTCCAGCAGATGGTCAGCAAAAACAAACCAGTGTTGGGTAATGGGACCATTTTACATGCAATAATACTGTTTTCCTGGATGAACAGCAAACATTGCCCAAAGAATCCCACAGAAGAATCACTACATGGTTTACAGAAGTTAATGGCCAGGCACTAATGTACCCATGCCTGTATTTAGATGGAGAAAAAAGTCATATGTGTGTTTAAAGACCCCAAATGTTGCTAGCTTTTCTTTTTTTCAGAAATAAAGATGAGAGCAAACTATAATAACTGAAAGTTTACTCCAGAATTAAAAAAAGAAGCAGGAAGAAGGGAGAGATATTCCTGTTCCCACATATGAGAAGACTATGTTGAGTGTAGCGCAGTTCTGCTGGGTTCAGAGGAAGCCAGAATCCCTGGTTCCTCAGCTTCAGAACCTGAGTTGAAGTTTCATATTTATAGCAGTGTCCAACAGGAGAAGGAAATGAACATCTCAAAAGGATGCAAATATCTGTAGAAGAATACACTGGTTTTTGGAGAAGGGACACCTTTTATAAATAAGCTTTGAGGCCTTGACAGAGAAGTCAAATTAATTAGATTTTCCTGAGACAAAACAAAGAATGTGTTTATTCAGAATTGTCTCAGAGCCCTGGGAGAAATTTGAATTGGAACCCATATTAAAAAAGCCATCTGGAAATTTCTTGCAAAAGACATTTGTATATAAAGAAATGATATTGTTGCCATTGGCCCTAGAAGGGTCTCATCACACATGACCTTGGGATCTAGTTAACATCCTGGAAAAAAATAGCTGTTATTACTACCTACTTAAAATATGAGCAGGTGCCAGCAGTGTTTTCTTAGCATGGTCTTTTATCTCAACCCTTGATAATAGGTGTATTTTGGAGAAGCATAAAAGCTTAAATTCAGAAAAAAAAAATCCAAATATTGACCAGGACAGTTGAATATTTTAAAAATTGCAGGAAGGGGAACCAGATTGAAAAGTGGAGCTGTACAAAGGGCAGGGCTGGGGGTGGTTTAGGGCAGGGGAAGGTGAAGAGCTCTGGGTGGTGCCCAAGGGCTCTGTGCCATGAGGGTCCAGGGGAGAACTGTGAAATTCAGCCAAGTATTCCAACTCAGGGAGAGATTTCCCACCCTGCATCCAAACAAAATGAAGTCAGCTTTGACTCTGGAAAATGTCGATGAATTCTTCAGAGTAAATCAGCCCTGTCAGTCTGATGTGGAACTGTCACCCACTTGTGACATAATATAATATGAAATGATATTGAACAACATGCGTTTGGCACTAAATTGTTAGCGGGTTTTAGCTTTGACAGCAGCAAGTTTATTGCTTTAATCCCAAGGTCTTTTAACCCTCTTTGACATAAATTGAGGTTGGCTTTTGTGAGAAAACTCCACTTCAGTCTCTCTTCCTTTACCTAAAACTGCTTTTAACAATTTATGCTCATACATCAGACACTCATTTTGAGTGACAAAAAGAAAAAAGATCTATTAGAATAGAAGGAAAAAAGGGTCAATTTAGGTTAAGCAGTGTATGTCTCTTTTGGTAGGCATGTCACAGCTTTCTTCAGGTGAATGTGAATTTTAAGTTGTAATAATGTATTGCTGTAGCAAAATAAAACAAATCTGTGACAAGAAGAGAGAATAAGTATTGTATGAGAAAGGCTGATAACCTGCACAAGATTATTCTCCCTTTTTAAATGCGATTTAATTTATTGCTAAGATGGGTCCATTTTGCAACTTTTCTTACAAGATCAAAGGATTTTCTTTATGCAAACACTGTATAGAGACAGAGTGGTTTAGTGAGGGTCACATGCAGAAATACAGATGTATGGAACAGATACAACGAGCACACAGTTTTGCTGAATAGTATAGCTGGCTGATAGCACATAATTTAATATTTCTCCTTTTTGAGACACCTTGTTTAGTTTGATAAGTAAGTACACGTTGTCATCAGTGCTCTGATAATCCAGTCACAGAAATGCATCATATATGAACTCCAACATCAATAACACACGACAGTTTTATCACCCTTGTTTTTCTACTCTCAATTACTGTATGATGCTCGTAGTGTTGCTTTGAAATAATTTCTTTATTGCATTTAAAGCTCAGCAGAATCTGCCCTTGAACTGTTTAATAATGGAGAATGAGCACATTCACAGCGTATTTGCAATTTTTTTTTTAATGTTTTCTTTGTTCCCTCCTAAAGTATATCATTGATCTACCATCATTTTTACAAAGAGCAAAGGAAAACATCAGACAAAAGCAAACTTGTGTTTCTTTGCAACTGTGAGTGGCTTGAAAGTTTGTATAAATTGCACTTTTTGTCTCTTCTAAAAATCACATTTTTTCTGTTTCTCTCATTTTATAATTTTTTTCTTATTTATGCTATTTTACTTTTATTATCTATAACTTCTTCATAGCAATTTTACTCCTGGCTAATATTTGAGCAAATACACAAAGAAGTTGGTCTATAAGCATAAAAAATTATCTGATCTATGATCTACAGATTTGTGTCTTGTTTCTTTTGCACCCTTCCCCATGGCAATAACCTAATTTTCTGCTTGGCTTTCAGTGTCCCCTCCATTCCAACACCTTCAACTTTCTCTCTCCTCCCCATCTTCCATTTCTTTTACCATAAAATCCTCATGTGCCTAGAGTTGACTGCTATGCACTGCTCCTGTTCACACTTATGTTCTTTACATGCTGAAAGCAAAATTGTAAAATAAACTTTGCTGGATTTTTATGTTGGGAAATGCAACCCCCACATCAGGAAAATATGAAAATAAAGAAATATTTTGGTCCTTTGATGACAGGGTTATTTTCCTTCCTAGTTATGCTATATAGAAATTATAATAATCTTTCTCTAGATCATAATCTATCACATTCTGTACCCTAGAGATACATTGATGGCTATTTTATACCCAAAATATATCTTTCTATACATTAAAAGCCAAAGTAGTATTAATTTTGAAGGTTATCTCCATTTTTCCATCCTTAGCATCTGACTTTTTATCTTCATCCTTTTCCCTATATGTCCTTTGATTTGAAAGCAGGCTGTACCAAGCTGCTGATGCAAATCCTGACTTCTCCAAAAACCAAGGGCAGGAATTTCGTAATCAGGGCTTGGCCCTGCAGATTGGCTGCACCTGCTGGAGCAGAACAAAATGCCTCCACCAGGTGTTTCCTGTTGGTAGGTCCTGCTCCACCACAGTGCTCAGATTCTTTAAGCATTTGGTACTGGCAGCCCTTGTAGTTTTCCTCCTCCCATTGCAGCTGTAAGTATAAATTCCACAACATTTCCAAATCCTGACAGAATGAAACTTGGGGAATTGGGAAAATGGGGTTAGTGTATGAATTGTGATCTTGTCCATGCAATAAAAAGCACTATCAGCAGGCATTCAGCAGCTGAACTACCCTCATGTTGTTTGTATTTTTATGGACACTGTTATAACAATAGTCAAGTATGATTTAACTTTAAAAGGGATGCTGTAGCATTGTTCAAGTCCAGAGCTGCCATAATCTTTTGTGGTAAATCTTTTGGATTTTATCTAGCTTTTTAAAAGGAAGGTAACAACATGAAGAATTAGTAATAGAATTCACAGAGGCTGCCTTTACAATGACTTGCCAATGCATCTTGGTTTTTTTTGGTTTGAATAAATGCAAACTTTTCTGGGCCTGGTATTTTTGCTACTTGTGTTCTTCTGCACTGCATCCAACTGGCATCCCTGATAAAATGCAGAGATCACCTTGGAACCTAATTCCTATAAATACCAAGTGTATGCCATCCTGAGGTTTCTTTTCCTTATGCATTTCAGTGGCAAAATTTCATTCTAGCTATTATGATTATTATGATTATTACAGATACATCTGCTTTTAAAAACAGATTCAAAATAATTAAGGTTACTCTTATTTTAAACATTAAATCTATCCAAAATCAATATCTTATTTTGATTCTAGATGCTCTTGTGGTGAAAAGCAGGAGATGGAGGCTGTTTTGGCCATTGTCACTAACTCTGTATGAGGCCATGGCTGACTTGCTTAGATTTTCTCAATCTTTTTGCTTATCTGTAATTTCCTGCCTCTTATTTGGTTTATTTCATTAATGTTTGTAAACTAATTTTGGATACTTACATGGAAAGTGCTGAATAAGTATTGCTATTTGTTGTTAGGTCTGAAAGTGGACATTTGCTGCAGCTATCCTAGAGGTAACACATTTAATGATTTTCAGGTTTTATAAATAGACAGCCCATGCTGATGGATATTTGGGGATATTTAATTCCTGTGCAATTAAATAATTTAACTCAGCACAAAGAGGGTCTTGTGGCTGAAATGTTTAATAGGAACTTTAGAAGTTTTACTGTTCAGCACAGGACAGTGAAATTGCAAGTATAAAACATACCCCTACTCCCCACTCCTCAGCATTCCTGCTGTAGAAAAAATCTCTAAGCAAGAGCAAAAGATCCTTCATTCCTTCAAGGCATTCCCTGAGGGCTTGCCTGCCCTAAATAATTATACAGCCTTAAAGCAGTTGTCAGGCACTGCAGTCAGGACTGCTCCCTCTACCAATTTTGTTGGGAATCCTGTGATTCCGGCTGCTGCCCTTAGAGCCTTGGGAGTCCTGACCCTGGGACAGGCTCTGAGCCCTCCTCAGGCAATGGGGGCCACTTTTAGGCTCCTTGCTAGCAAAAGTTTGAAAATGCAGAATGAAAGGGGTATTGTAGCAGGGGGAGAGGTCTGTGTCTGCTGTCCACTGTCCACAGTGCTAGAGAGGGAATGTCACAGGGACCCTTTTTCACCTGTCCTGTACCTTTGCCATTGCTGGTCTGGCAGCAGGAGCAGCTCCCCCCAGTGCTCCCCATTCTGTGAGCCCTTCTGTGCAGTGAGGATGGGGCAGCTGGCACTGGGACCCAGCTGCTCCAGCTCTGGCCTGCTCTTGAAGGAGCTCCTTTTGCTTTACTCAGTGTGGTCTCTTTACGATTGCAAACAGAGCCTAAGGTTGTATAGGAATTGTTTAAATCTGTGGTAACCAACGCAAGTAGCCATAACTCCATTTAACTTTATTCCCTGGGTATAACTAGGACTGGCTGATTTGGAGATATAACTGATAAAGGCTGTCAGGACTGGATGCTGAATTATTCTAATTAAAGTGTGTTTGTGGTTTAACTTTCCAGGTTAGAAGAGCTTCAAAAGTGCAGAAACATTTCCAACAAAACATTGCTCTTGCCTTTGAAAAAGTAATTGATCCAGTTTGTTAATTCCAAACTAAAAAATAAAAAATCTAGGTCTTCGCTCCCCCTTTCTTTGGTTGTGCTGTCATTGATAGACCAGAGTCCAAATGGACAATGTTGTTATAGCTTTGAGCCCTCCCCCTCAATGTGGGAATTTATTCAGTGCATGGGTGATTTGGATGTATCTCATTCTTCCTTTTGTTAATAAAGTAAAAAGAACAAAGTGCACTTAGGAATGCCCTGTGTTTCATCTACAGGAACACAGTCATTAGCACAATGTCACAATCAGCAAACAATATCAGAGCTGAAAACCAACAAAAAGGCAGCATGAAAAAAGCTGACAAGAGAGGAGGAGACAGAAGTATTAAAAAGTATTGTAGATAAAATACTGTTGACTGCTGCTCTTGTAAATATTTCAAAATATAGATCCGATGTTTTATGGGTTACTAAAACTACTATAAATACACCAGCTGAATCT
>NC_139772.1:15666059-15761059 GCF_965231275.1 Zosterops lateralis | reverse complement strand
ATGGGACAGGGTGTTTGAAAAATGACTTAAGTAGTGCATGTAAGTCACTGGCTATAGTCCCAAAATGCAAATTCTGGTTAAGTTAATGACTGGAAAATCATGATGGCACTAGTATATGAGTTCTGCTTTATTTGAAATTGCTTTATAAACAATAAATAATTAGCATTTTACACGAGGACTAGTTAATAGTATTACACATCTAATTATTTCTATAGGCACTGGTTACAGTCAAAAGTATAAATATAATTGACTTATACAATGCACTATTTTGCTGTCCAGAGTTTGTATCAGTTTTGCCTTGTAAACACCTTGCTGAAGTTCAGGTCTCATTAAAGGCTGGTATTTTATTATAATGCCTGGAATAATGTTTGCAATAAGCATGTCTGGTCTTTCTGCAAAGTAGCTTCTGAACATCCTTTAGGTTGGGATTTCGGGGGGGGAAATTTGTTAATATGTTCACTCCTGCCTGACAAATGAGCATTATCGTCAATGTGGGTGCGCATTTCCACTTATCCTTTTTGTAGCTGGAAAGCTTTATGAAAAATAAATTAATAATGCATACTAAATTATGTCTGCAAGAGACATTTATGTATATATTGCTAGCTTCAAGACTGATTAGATTTACATTTCTTTAAAAATGATTTTTTTCTCGTACATCCATAATGCCTTTAGAATGCACTGCGTGATAGAAAAATGCAATCTTGATTTCAATTGAATACCTGGAAGGAGTGTTTTTCCCCCTATTAATATGTACATGTGTTCCCCTAGAGTTTGAGTTATTTTTCCTAAAAGAGACTCTTCTCTTGAATTACCCCAGCCCAAATGTACGCCTTAGGATGCAAAAAGCAGCAAAGTAGATGTCCTATTATCGTAACTTGAAAGAGGTCCATTTAATAATAGCCTGTATTAAACAAGAGTCTGCTAACTATACAGTAAAGACTGTTTTTCACCAGAGAACATAAACCATATGTTTTAAATGCAGCTAAAAATGGATGCAGTGTGCTATTTCCTTTCACCTCAGCCTGCAGTGTATTACTTAGATTTGCAAGGCATGGCCACCACTAGTACTTAACACTGCTGAAAGAGCCACCCTTCAAGGCTTTTTTAACCACAAAGAAAAGAGAAATATAGTAGCATCGATTGTTAAATCCTGGTGCTTGTTACTCACTGCCCGCACACAGAACATCATGCCTTTGTAGCAGTGAGGAGAGTTGGTATTTATCAGGGTTCAGAGCTAGTTCAGCCACACACTTGACAAATTATTTGTGGAATTGTTGTATTCACAGTCACTTAAATAAGAATCTGTCAACACAAGGCTGTGCTTTGTTGCAGCAGGTCTCACAGTTTTTCCTGCGCACTCAAAGAATGATGGATTGGAGGTAATGCAAATTCACTACCATTTTATATGCTGGTGCCTTCTTCATAGACAGGAAACATAGCTCAGTATCATCTTGTAAAATGCCTTAACTGTAAAGGCCTAGTTCAGTGGTGAAAGTGCTTTTTAAAAATGGTATGTTGGAACAGGGAAATGTAATTCAAATATTTTCCTCACGTCTCATTTTACAGACTGCTTGTTGGAGCAGGTGTGCGTTCAGATTTTCCCAGGCTAAGTAGGACATATGCTTATCTGTGCCTGGTAATTAAAACAAATTAATAAATACAATTATTTGATTTTATGGCAACTTAAAAGTTAATACTGTTTAAAGGCATGTTAAATTAAAAGAGCTCACACAGAAGGAAAAAAATGCCCATTTAGGTAACTTGGCCTACTGTTCCAATAATAATTTTTTTTTTGTAATTTCATTTGTCCACCAAAAAGTGCCTATCTGAAAGCTCTTCTGGTACCCTTTCCAAAAGGTGTAGCTCACAGGTCAAACTCACAATCTGTTGATAGAACAGTGCTTGCAAGATGAAATAAAAACCAAAACTTACCTGTGCTAGCATATACTTTTTAGGTTGATGTCCAAAATTGGAATGTTTTCCTCAGGACCAAAGGCAGCCACAAAACTGGTGCCACTTCCTACTCCAGCAGAAGTCAGAGCTTTTCTTTGCCATGTCTCCAAACCTACAGGAGCTCACCTGCAGTCTGGGACAGGACTGGGAGGGAGGGAGCTGGAGGCAGACCTTGAGGATGTCAAAATGAGTAAGGAGAAGTGATAGCAAGCATTGGATGAGACTTTTCTGGAAAGTTCTCATCCCAGTGGAATAAATGGAGCTATGGGCTACTTAAGTTATATCTGTGCCTTTTTCTTTGTGGTCATTCAGGAAAATTGATCTTTCTGGAATAAAAAAAAAGCTTTTTCTGTGGGGGAGAGGGCTTTCTCAGAGGCTCATTTCAAGTGTAAGGAATGAGCTTGCCAGAAGTTAACACAAATCCTACCTTGTACTGCCTCAAATTCAGAGTGCATTACTTAGATATAGGATAATAAACAGGGAATTCCACAATATGAATATAAAAATGTTTTCCTAAAAATCAAGGATGAATTTTGGAGGCTGAACATATGACAAATATAATTCACTTGGCTCAGTGCCCTAATGGGAGGCTCAGATCAATGCACTGTTAAAACCTTTGTAGATTATAACAGGTCTTAGTGAAGTCAGGGAATATATTTCCATACACGTCAGGGAGGGCAGATTTTAACCCCAGATTCTCTGAAACTTAAAATCTGAGAAGACCCCATAAACTTCAGTGCATGTTCAAGATGTAAGGGTTTAGGTGAGCTGCACATCAGGGCTGAAGAAAGCTTCCCTGGCACCCTGGTTGCTTTCTGGGTAGTCCACTTTGACTTGCTCACTTTTATTCTGTTATAAGGCCTCTACTTCTCAAGAACCATAAGCAAATTTCATTTGAATTTTCTGCCTGTGAATGGTGTGAACCATTCAGGTTCACACCAGGGCAGACCCCTGACCCCCTCCATTCACCCCACTGAAGGGCAGAGCAGGGGCTGCTGCTCCTGCTGTATCTCTGCAGGGATTATCAGCATTCACAGATGTATTTGGAAGCATTTGAATGGCTTAATTTTATCGAGAAATGCCTGCAGTACAGCACTGTAGATAAATTAATCTGCTCTTGTTAGCCTGGCAGAAGCGTAGAGGTGCCTCCTCCTGTGCTTCTTTACCTGCAGCCCTGGCCTGTGCCAGCACTGTAGTGCCTGCTGCAGGGCCCAGGGCTGCAGTGACCTCTGGCTTGGGGCACTGTGACCACAGACAGCTCCACACTGGCTGGAGGGGCTGGCTGTGACATCCTCACCATGTGGGCTCCCTTCAGCCTCGAGGAAAGCTCAGCAGAGCCCCTGCAAGGGCTGTGCTCTGCAGCCTCCCAGAGTACCCAGACTTTACAGTATTTCTCCCCAGAGCCTTTCGAAGCACTTGGAAGCTCGATGCAGTTTCAAACAGTACAGATTGACTTACAGTATGGGATATAGTATTTTTACTTGCGCCTAAAAACGCTGCTGTGCGGCCAAAAATTCAATCGCCAAGAAATCACACATGGTTCACAACACAGCTCTTTGATAACATTAAAAGTATATGTAATATTTTGAAATCACTGGCCAATTATTTCTAATAGTTTCATGATAATTTATGTAGAGAATCTCTCTGTTGGATGTGTTCCTGCTTTGGTCTAAATGTATTTTTGAACACTCTGTCAAACATCCCCATTTGGCACCTATTTTGTTTCACTGAATTTCTTTAGTATGTCCAGATCTCTTGCCAATGTATTTGCAGAACATATTTTGACAGCTTTGTCACCAAATTTGTTACTTCTTGTGTTTGGAATGTGTACCAAATTGCAGATACTAATGTGTGTGTGTTTCCTTTTGGTATACATTCAACTGGATAATACCTTTGTCTTCCCTGGTGATGAATATAATAAAGTGAGTGATTTTTTAAAATTAATTTCACAAGTTATTAAGATTTAAAAATTGTGAATCTGCCATAGATGTATTGGTTTGTTTGTAGGTTTGCAGCTAGAAGCATTCTGAGCAGAATACCCTTAAAGAGCTGTGATATTACATTTCTTATTCAAGCTTTTTAATAGAAATTGTATGTATGTGAAAGCAGTAGCTTCTCTCTCGCTTTGCACACACATACACGTGTGTGTATATATATATATATATGTATAATTTTATTTCAATATGCTTGGATTAACTGAACTATTGAATTTCAATCTGTTGTGCTCTTTCATGAAATAGTCTTGCTATTGAGTTTGTGGGAGCTGAATGAAAATGGTGTATTTAAGGCTGATCATAATCTTTGCCATCATGTTTTTCTTAATATGGTTTTTCTAGATTAAAAGCGATGACAAGATAATGCCTGTTGAAATATAAAGGTCTTTGCTTTGTGGCTCTGCTGTAGAAGGGGGGTGGCTGAGCTGGCCCCCCCTGGGACATCACATCTCCTGTGACTCAGAATATTCTGAGCTGGAAGGGACCCACAAGGATCATCAAGTCCAACTCTGAAGCAAATGGCCCATACAGGGATGTTTTGAACCCACATCCTGGGTTCTCAGCACTCTGCTCTAAGCAGCTGAGCTGCTCTGGGGATGTTCCAGGCACACAGTCCCTGCAGCCCTGCCCTGGTTTTCCAGAGGGTCCTTTACCATCTCTGGGTGCCTGCAGACCAGGAGGCCACCACGGGTCAGAATGAATGAGCTGCACAACCATGCTGTTTTTTTCTATTGTCCAGAGATGTAGGCTGGAAAGATTTAATGAATTAAGTCACCTTTGAGTGTGGAGGCCCTACATTAGAATTCAGTTTCAATAAGGCCATAGTTCCTGATTATTCTTCCCCTGTTGTGGATAGTTTTGTCATTGGAAATACTTTTGGTCAGCCTTACAGATAATGTCACACACGGAGCACAGTGTGGGTCTGGGTGACAGCACTCTCTGAAATGGCAGGGTCCCCTAGGAACACTAGAAAAACCTCTGCCTGCCTCTAAGGGCTGCTTTTTTGGGCCACTTCCTCAGTTCTTTAAAAGATGCTGTTCAGCTGGCACAGAGTTCTTTGATTTTTTGCCACTGGCAGATTGTTTATTTACTGTGCTGAGTAGCACATATCAAATAGTAGATGAATCCTGAAACAGCTGGGTTTGCTGCTGATAGTACTTCCTTCTGTTTTTTGAAATGTAAGATTTGATTTTGAGATGTCAGGGGTCTTTCTGAATTGAGATATATTGTCTTTTCCAAAGATTTGATCAAAATTTGTAAGTAGCAACAAAAGAAATATTGATTACTGGAATTAGGTTGTATAAAAATGCAATTGTGAATCTAAAACAGCTCTAGAATAAAATCCAGATTATTTTTCAGTGGAGACTGTCATATTACACCCTTAGAATCTGTACCTTAATTTCAGTTATCTCTCTAGACCTCTGTATTTCTCTTTTCTAATTCATTAGTTCTATAAATAGGAATTAGATTTGAACCAGAAATTAATTTTTTAAAATGAGATTTTATCTAATGTCTTACAAAGAATGTGATATGTAATAAGAATGGAAAACATTCCCAATACAGTTTTAATTCTGATCCTCTGGTTCTATACAATAATGCCTGGTTTTTGGAGCAATTTCTTCTGCTTATCTGGACAAGTTGAGATGCAGACTACAGTCAGGGCAGAGACACAGTCAGGGCATCAGAGGCTCCTCATCAAAAAGAAATTGTATTAAGTTAAGATGACAAAAGTAGGATATCTACTCTGTGTCGGTGCTAGTTATAACATCTATACTGCATTTTTGGGTAAATTATTTGTCAAGTCTGAAGCCCAGCATCAGCAAGGGCAGCAATCCTGTGCCAGCTGCTAGCATTCTCCAGAGAAATAGGAGCAATATGCCACAGAAAGAGTCTGATCACAACATACTTTTCTTGCCATTAGAGAAGAGAGTAACGTAATAGCTGCTCTGCTGGGTTCAGGATATCAGAAAAAAATTCTTACAAAATAGTGGAGGCCAGGGAAAGATGTGGAATAAGTTAAAATTATAAAGAACAGACTGACCTGCCATTGATTCCATTTTCTTTTTGGTTGGAAATTTTGCATCACAGAATATATATTTTGCTTGTCAGGTTTACTGTGGACTTTCTTTGTTTCACTGAAATTCTGAAGTTTTGCTACTTGTTGAACTTTTTTTAAGCAGTGATAACACAATATAAATCAAAAACCCTAATCCACACAAAGTAAATCATCAGCTCTTCTGCATAATTTGGTCTGAGTGTTAGTAGAAGGCTAACTCTTCCAGACAACTTCTGACAGATTTCTAAATACACAAAAAAATTTGCTTATTAGAGGTGATATTTATCAGAAAAACTCAGAAGAATGTATACAGTGAAATATATTTATGGCCATATGAAAAATGAAGTGACCTGTTGGAGACAGCCTGTAGCTCCTGAGGAGCAATGAAATGCTTAGGAAGGTTCCACGAAGCACATGAGATTATTGTGTATATATAAGAAGTAATAATGTCATCTGTTTTTTTTCTGTTTCCTGTTGATTGACTTTTATAGCTTGCAAGCATTATGCTGGATTGTAAATTGCAATAAATTTAATCAAGAATTATTTTATTCAGCCTACTAATGAGGAATAATAGCGTATGTATCAATTAGACATGTCAATTTGTGTGAAGAAATAGATTTACAAAGGGATAGTAGGTAAAAAAAAATATCATTGGTATCAATTCACTTCATTATTTTTAATTTGCTGTGAATATTGAGTGCTTCCAACATAAAATCATTCCTCAATTAAAATAAAACAGCTGTACTCCTATCAGCTTTTCCTTGCTTGTTGTTGCTTACAGATTAGCAGTTGTCATTGGCTTCAGTCTCATGTAATTTCATTAATTTGCAACCATAAATGGATTTTAAAAAATAAATAATAAAAGTCTTTGGCTTGTCAATGTAATAAGTATTGTATATAATTTTTTTTCCATATTGCACTGAAAGGGCAGAACTCTTGCAGCAGCAACATTTGGGGGCTGTTGGATTGTGATGAACCCCATCCACTCTGTTCTCCAGCATCAGCAGAGCAACTTGGGAGCACTTTGTTCATTTGGCACTTTTTTATTGCTCTGAAGTCCCTTTCTTGTCTCCCAAGTGACCTGTGGCAAACCAAATCCCCCAGATGAGCTCCAGTGCAAATGAGAAGGACAAATCCTGGAGGGCACTGGTTTGCAGCCTGGTTTTGCAGCAGGATGAAGGAGCCCCTCACCTTCCTCTATTAGCAAGTCTCTGCTGTTATTTAGAGTTCCAGGATATCACCAAGCCTGTTTGTGCCTTTGTGACACTTGTAACTCTGTGGTTGTCCTTGTTTCTCTTTAAATAGATCGAAAGGCTGACAGCAAGAGCACACAGAGAGAAGCACAAGAGGTACAAAAGCTCCTTTTGCAAGCCCAGATGTGAAAGTGTGGTGCATAATTTCTTCTGTTAACTTCTGTTTTTTTCTAGAAGTAAGTCCTTAATGGCCTTACAAGGTTTTAAATTGGTCTACCATACCTTGTTATCATCTATTATTTTAATGGAAAATTTAAAAATATAGGTGTCTTAGAGTGTGTGGTATACAAGATGTAAGAAACATGCAAAAATAATCAATAATCAATAATTATAATTATTGATATTTTTGCATGTGTCTTACATCTTATTTATACATGTTTCTATATATCTATTATTTATATTTTCATAGAAAATAGTATTCTCTCAGATGACTGTGGCTTCAAGGCATGAAGGTCAGCTGTACTTCTGATCATTTTTTTCTGCAGCTGCTGTTGCAGGTTTCAGTACCTTTAGCTTCTTCTGATTAAAGCCATTTTATCATGGTGTATTTCTATTATTTTTTTTGCTACCAGGGAGAGCTTTTTGATAGAATCCCTAAAAGAAGACTCATATTTGTAGGGAGACTGAACACATGGGATTTGAATCCTAGTTAACAGTGAATTCTCTATTACAGGAAGTAAAAGCTTATGAATATTTTCCTTGGCTCTGAAAGTGGGAGCTGACACTAGCTTATATCGGAGAATTTTAACTAGTAATTACGACAATACTTATCTGCTAATTTGTTTCTCCATGTCTGGAATCAGTATGCTAAATATGTATGAAATTTTTGGAGCTCATGTTAAAATTTCAACTAGCCAAGTACTTATCTGCATTTCACTATTATTGAAATAATCATAGTAATAATAATAAATAATAGTAAACACAGTAACTGTTTCTTTTCATGACTTCACTCAGACAAAGTAGGAGATCATAGCATAAGCTGAACATACCTTCATTATTTTGAGAAATCTAGAGTAATTTCATTTAACACCAAAGGCTTGTTAGAAAAAAGCCTGTGTGAGTTTTTTTTTAATGCTGTGCTTTTGTATAGGTATCTGCATATTTCAAAACTGACTGAGAAGTGCTGATTACCATAGACACTCCTAACATATAGATGTGTGTCATCTATAACAGTATCTACAATGGGACTTGAGCTAATTCATTTATCTCAGTTAATATATCTGTGCAACATACCATGCTGGGTTTGATGCCAAACTTCTTGGGTGATGGTGAAGAATTTTCCCCGTTGTACAACAAGCATTAGAAAGCTTTCAAACTGTGGGAGAAAATGACAAACAGGAAATTCATAGTACAGTGTTGACTGCTGAATTTCTTGAAATGTAAATTATTATGAGTTGGAATTCTGTTATTTACAAATAAACTTAGTTTTTATCAGTTAGTTATCAACAATCACTGTCAATCATTTTTTGTATTTCCTGTTCATATGCTTGAATCTGTCAATGTTTTAAGTTGTCTGTGTTTTGTGTCTTTTAAGTGTTGGAATTATGTTGAGCAATATGGTTGCCTGTTTAACAAATGTGATCATTGTTATAATAAATATGTGGAATCAGTGAACTTATTTCTGTTTGACATTGAAAAAAAACCCTCAGAATACTCTCTCAGTTCCCTGAGAGAAGCTTAAGTTAAAGGATGGCTCTTACAGAATGAGAGGAGGCTGCAGCATCATTCAAACCTTTCTTGTGCAGCCAAGCTCCTGCCTGAGAGCTCCAGTCAGTGCAGTCTCCAGGGATATTCCTGAAGATCCAGCTGCTGTAGCTTTGTGACTCTTTTCCCTTCTCTTTCTACAAAGATTCATCTCTGCTGTCCATCCTGGTAGTGTCTGCTGCAGACTGGCCTCTGTCCATGCTGCCAGACTGCTGCTGAGCCCCTTGGCACAAGTCAGAATGAAAAACCTCGTTTTTATTTCTCAGTGGAGAACCATCACCAACCATAAATGCACATATTATTCTTGCTTCAGAGCTGATGCTTCTGTTACTTGACTGTTGTAGCAGCTAAACCTTAAACTTACAAAATTTTAACATCCCCGATATGAAAATTCGCTTAATGGGATAAAGACTCAAATCATAGAAAGAGGAACAAATTGTTGTAATTTTTTTAGGCCCTTGCAACACATTCATCATCCTTTTCATGCAGTAGACTATTCTTCAAATCACAAGCAGTTTTTAAACCCAGGTGGAAGTTAATTTTATCATCCATGTGTCTCAGGAAGTACCCTCCCTGTTTGGACATTATTTCTCTGTGTGAAGCCATGACTGAGTTTACAGGCTCAGCAAGGCCATAAGTGATTTGCTTTATCCAGCTATTCAGTATTGCCCTACACACCAATAATCCTTTAGTATAATAAAATACGTGTCTTTCCTTCTTTACTAGAAGTTATAGAGAAGTCTTCTGATCATCCAGCTATGAAAAGCACCATGACTGGTTCTGCCCAGAAGCTGCATGAATACATGTGGAGCAGAAAAGTTGCTCTTTATAGCCAGCTGTAAAATTCTTTCAAGCCTTGTGAATGTTCAAGCATGAGAAGGCTTTTCTCACCAAGATATAGAATAGCTTCAGCATACCAGCCTTCAGCAGTGTGTATGAGTCAGGATTTCACTCCAAGCTTACACTTTACTGGTGAAACTCAAAGTCAGCCAGCCCATTTCAAGAAGAAAAATGGCATTTGGTTCCAGTTAGCGTCCACGGAACACACTCCAGATTTGACAAACGTTGTAATTAGTTGCTTTTGTGTGTTTAGTACACAGTGCAAATGCTGTAAAATGTTTTTCACATGATGCAACATTGCCAGCAGATAATCACTGGAGCAGTAAACCAAAAGAATTTGTGTATATCCTACAAGCTGCAGGAGGATAAGAAAATGTAAACAAAAACTAACAGCTGAATTTTTCAGATGATACCATTCCTTTTCTTTTGTTAAACTGATTTGTTTTTAAACGTTACTTTTTTTTGTCAGTTTCTCTAAAAATTGATTAGAAAACCCTAAACCAATGTTGTGAAAATGCTTTTGTTTCTGTCCTCGTTTTGACTGTGTGAATCTTTTTAGAACATTTTCAGTTTAATTATGCAGCTCTAAAAATTGCAATTAAACTGAATTTGCAATTGAAACTGCTCATTTTAGTTAACTGTCAAATTTACTATGGCGTTGTGAAATAGGGACCTTTATTATTATGAGGTGTTTTGAAAAAAATTACTTTTTAAACAGGAGAAAAATGTCGTATCTCTCTCCTATCCCAATGAGCCAAGAAGTTAAAGAGATATGTAACCAGGGAAGCTGGTAACTCTCTAAGCACAATGGAGTTTCTTCCAGGTGATGTCTTAAAATATTGGCAAAGTGCAAGTATGGATAGTATTGAATAAAGTCTTATTTTTTTGTATTTAATATCTCCTGTGAAATGTGTTTTTCAGAGGTAGGTGGAAGTCTAAAGTTTCTTTAAAGTAGTCTAGTGATAATCTACTTAGGGATATCTGACATGCCCCGTTTTGCAGGATGCTATGATGCAATTTGATGGATATTGTGCATTATATGAGACTGTACGAATCTTAATATCTCTGTTCCTCTGTTTTAGCATGTGATGTACAGCTCTGTGTACACAGAGCAGCTCAGACGAGTGGCTGAGACTACCCTTTTCCTCTAAGCCCTAGGCATTTTTATCACTGTGCCAATAAAAGGAAGGGGATTTATGGGGTACTGCTTTTTAATTCATTCAATTCTCTGTTCATTGTGAGGTTAATGTTGTTGATCTATTTTTCTCTTGAAACAAATAAAAACAATATGCGCTGACACCGACTTTGACTTTTGACATGGGAGATAGAGGTCAACATTTAATTCTATATTTATAGACTACATGAACAATATTATCTGTATTAAAAACTGTTCACTCAGTCCTTGTCATTTTACAACTTAGTTCAGTAGCTTATATCACATTGAACGTTTTCTCCAACTCTGATCAAGGTGCCATCATTCACAGCACTTCACTTAGGGATTGTCAGCCTTTCCATTAAAACCACCTTTTTTCAGGGGTTCATAACTTGACTAGCTAAAACAATTACACCAAGACTGTCCTGGGGCTTTATTTTAAGCAAAATCTCCATGAAAATATACCCCAGTCTCAAAAACCAAAACCCAACAAAGAACCCCAATAAAGAGAGGAGTTGACTTGCATGGCACATATGCAATGGCCTTTTATATTTAAGAAAATGATGTGATTTATCAAGTGGGTATAACACTGCTTAAACATTTAACCATTTCTTTGTATCTGAAATATTCTTGGCTGTGTATAAGAGGTGCTTGTCTGTCAACTTTTAGGTGCCTCTGCCCAAACTACTTAGAAATTGGGTAGCAGTGACAGGGTTAATGGTGTGATGGTTGTAACGAGTGTGTTAGGTACAGCTGTACCTGTGTAAGCCCCTCAACAAAGGAACTTGCACTTCTGAAGGGCATTGTCCTTCTCAAACAAAGATAAGAATTTTTTCCTTTTCAGGAAAGGTGAAGGAAGGACAATCTCATTTTATTTTAGTGGATACAGAGATACTACAGTTGTGAACTAGCATTCCTTGGGACATAGAAAAGGACTTTCAGTTCCCTTCAGATCAGGTAAAGAGATTTCACTGAGACAAATCTTTAGGCTTTCTGTGCTGTTCTGACATTCCTGGGTGTAAGGGCCTTTGCTGATTTTTAGCAGCTAAGGGCTGGCACATGTAAATGTTCTTCCATTCTTGCTTGCAGGATGAAGGCCTGTGCTGTACCTTTATATTCAGGAGAGAAACTGAATTATCAATGCAATTATTAATCTGCATTTTTTTCCCAAGATTATCCAGTCTTCTTTCAGTCAATGGCAAGAAATAGGAGATTCAAGATGTCTTTCTATGCAAACAACCAGTAAAATTTTCCACTGGTTGCTTTTTTCATCTAAATATGCATTTCTTTGGTAGTAACAAGAACAAACAAAATGGAATAACCCATGCAGTTTAATCTATGTGTTTTTAAAATATCTTAGCATGTACCATATTTATGTAAAAAATCCTTCTAAAATAGCAATTGCAATCTGTAAGTTTTTGAAATACGTGAGGTTTTACATTAATATACATATATATTGGTCCATATTAACTGCTAAGGTATTCTAAATAAGCTTTATAGAAATTATTATGCATTTTTAAGGTGTTCTGTAATTCATATATCATTCTTGGAAAGCAGAGAATCTGCCACATTTTGTATGTGACTATCTTAATAAGGGCTGTGAAACTGAAACATTGATGGATCATGTTACATACCAGGCATATCTGAAAAGTTTTTCATTAAAATGAACTCGTAAAGACTCTTAGTGCTTGCTTCTCAGCAGATGGCAAGAGGTGTTTATTTGCCTTATGGAATTCTTTCTGTTTATATACAGAGAAATGGAGAGGACAGCTCTGAAGGATCCGGTTAGTACTTGTAGGATTATTTAAAATATATATGGTTACTATAAGTAGTAAAAGTTCAGCTATACACTCCTTTTTCAAATAGTTCTACCTTGGCATTGAAACTGTTCCAAATATTGGACTTTCTTGGAAAAAAATAGAAATATATCTTCCTGCTGCGGAACCCAGTGTGATAAAGATTTTAATATAAGGGCTTTTTAAAATAGTCAAATATTTTCCATTCTGTGTCTTTCTTTCCTTCTGTCTGCCTGATTCGCTGTCAAATAGCTCCTGCTCTATTTCTGGCACTTATGAACTTTATTTCTCTTTCCTTATCCTTTTTCTTTCCATCTGTTTGCTGGTTTCATTGTCTCCTAGCTGCCGTTCCCCATTATTACATCCTTCAATCTGCAAATCCTCTCCCAGATGGGTTCTTGTCCTTCCCTAGGCCTCCTGCCTTTTGATTTTTTCCAGATCTCATTTCCTTTTCACCTGATCTGGCTTTATTCAACTCTGCTCTTGTCTATCTTTCAACCTGTCTCAGGCCTCCCTCTTTCCTTCTGTCCAGTTGTGAATCCATAAACTAAACAAGACTTTGGCAGAAGAAGTCAACAAATGTGGTGTTCAGACCAGAACCTGACAGCTGGAAAACGAAAAAGGGGATGCAAAAGCCAAACTTTTGATTAGACTGGTGTGAATACTTTTTAATGAACAAAACATTCATTGAATGTAACCTCTTCTGCTTTCAAAGTTTCCTGCAACAGATTGAGACATTCTGTATTTTATGTAGTTAATATTATTTATGAATTTTATTTGAACATATTCCTGATATGTTTGTAACAGTTTATGCTAGAAACCATGCTTTGTACTGTCTTGGGCATTTGCAAGGATATAAAATGTTATTATTTGAATTTCTGGCTTGGGTGAATTACAGATTTAGGAATTGTGCAGATTGGAGACTTCATCAGTATAAAATTAAAAATTCATAATTATAGTTAGGGAGTTGAAATTTAATTTGAGGTGTGATTTGAAGTTTGAATTTGTTTTTTTCTAGAAAGATTTAAAGAACTGCCAAATATTATCACACCAAATGACATTTTAAGTCAGAATGGACCAAATGTCAGTTATTTTTGCTCTAAAATTCCTGAACAAGTAATCTCACTAATTTGCAGACTGCCTGCTCTCTCTAAGTTTGGTACCTTGCATCTGTGCTAACCAAAAATAAAGCTTTAAATATTTGATAGGGTTGAGTTTTGGGTTTTCTTTGCTGTGCTGCTTTACTGAGGAGGGATGCACTGTTTGCAGGAGTGACTGCACGGTGGGAGTGTCAGCACATTTACCTGGGTAGGGCCCATTAGGAGCACATGCACCTGTAAATAACAGATGTATTAAGACTGTGTTTCCCCAACTTGACAATATCAAAAAAACTTAAGAGACAGGCTGAATTTTGAATGAAAGACTAAAAGGCTAAAATGATAATTGCATCCTCTGTCCACAAGCCCCTGGTTAAATCATGTTCCCTTTACCTGAAACCACTTCAAAATGCCTGGTCTTGTTTCAAATAAGTAAAATTAAAATCCTAACATTGTTTCTATGATAACAGCATTTTAGTTACAGCTCCCAATTAAAAAATTAATTCCCCAGTCTGAAGGCGTCAGACTGGATTACATTCTTTGTTAAAAGAAAAAAGAAAGAATCTTCTGTCTGGTGACCTTTATTTTGGCTGAAGGCTAATAGACATCGAGCTCTAGAGAGAAAATTCTCCCAGGAAATGTGCATGCTGATATTACTTTATTTACATTATTGTTTTCTAATTCAAACAAGAGTGCTACTTTTGGGGCTATGTACAGGAATTTTCTGCATGGCTTTGTAGCTGAAGCTCTTGCAGCCCCTGCCAGCAGCTGTGGCCCCAGCAGGTGTTGAGGTGTTTCTCCTGGCCCTCAGAGCAGCCCCTCTGAAGGGCTGGGGCTGCTTCTCTTGCAGCTGCTTCTCCAGCACCCTCTGCCTTTTACTGCCTGGAGAGAGCTGGGCCTGTCCTGGATGGAGGTTCTCAGGTGGGTGTTTGTGTGTTGTTCGGTACCACAGGTCTTTTTTATTTTGGTTCTATTGCCCGAGTTGCAGCCAGTCAGTTCCTTGTGCTGCTGTGTGAGTGCAGAGTGAGGGGCATAGGACAGGCTTAGACCTCCTGAGAAGACACCAGGGAAAGAACCTCTTCTCTGCAGAGCTCTGACAGAGAATGAGGAGAAAGAGCTGCAGGAGATTATTAGAAGCTGCTGGTCAGAGTGAAGAGATCTGCCTGGAAAGACAAAGTGCATGAGGGATCTTGTCTAAGGGTCCCTCCTTGTGGGACATGTTTGGGTGTAGCCACTTATGAATTCACAGCCCTGCTCTGGTGCTCATTTTAACACATGCAGGCAGATTCCCACCAGAGTTTCACCTCCCTGCATTGCAGAGGAGTTTGAGTGGAACAACAGGCAGATCACATTACTGGGATTTGCACAGGGAAGGGTCCTCCACATTAGTATTGATTCCCAGCCTTGAGACAGAGGCTCTCCTCTGTTCTAACACTGCCACAGGAATTCCCTCCTGGAGTGCCTGAGCACTCTGCTTTGTGCCACACCTTCCTGGCCTGTGAACTCCTCTTGCCCATGTGCAGGTGAGCACTGTGCTTCACCTATCAGTGCCACAACCAGGCACAGCTAGTAAATGTTTTTCACTGGATTGTGTTGTTTTTTTAAAATTACACTTACAGCTCTGAGGTAGAGAATGCCTGGATGGGAAAGCTGATTTTCCTCTGTTCTGAAGCAAAACCAAGAGAACTGTTTCCTTTGATGCTTTTCTGTCTTGCAGTTATCCACAGTGACCTCACTCTTGAAGAAGAGGAGAGTGTAAGGAGCCTTCTTTTCTGCACCTAGGATGAAAAGTGAGCACATGCCTTCTGACTGGCAGCACCAGTGCTTTCCTGGCTGATGATGCAGGGATATTGAGCTTGCTTTAAGGCAATTCAGTAATTTCCCTGGAACAACATACCTTCAGGAGTGGAAGATCTGCAATGAAATATATTTTGTCTAGAGAATGCTTTATTGCTCGCTGCCTAACATCAGCCCCTCACGTGGAACTTGCCTGTAAGTGTGCTGTTTTACATCCATTTACTTCAGTTTTTACTCCTGCAAAAGGGAAGAGGGGAAGAGAAGAATGTTACTAGTCTGGCATCTGCTACTATTTGTTATGAAGGTTCTGTCTCCTAGGACATTGTTTGCCCATCTTAACTGGCAATGTTCCTCAGAAACTCAAAAAAACTACCACAACAGTAATGAATCTTTGCTGATGGACATCAGATGTTTTTCTGGGGTTTAAAAGAGTCCAAAAAAATCAAATTTTTCAATCTTCAGAAGAGTTAACAGGTGTTCATATCAGAGAGGTAATGAAATATTGCCTCAGGTAGGGAAATAGTGCTGTAGTGCACCAGTAAATCAGAATGCTCTTCTTGTTCTGAGCTGACTGAACTTGCTTTCAGTAGTTCAGCATATCTTTGTTTATAAATCTAAATGCTATTGTGTTGTATTGTACTTTGCAGTGTAATAAATTGTAACATTCAACATTAACTGGTCAGGCTTCAGTGATAACAAAAGTTCAGCAGGCTGGTGGCACTCTGATCAATATTGCCTTCTATTTATAGTATTGTTACAAATTGAAGTTTTATTTAAATTAGACAATGCTGAGAAGCTTACAGTGGATCAATAAACTAAAATACAGTAACGGATTTTAATTCATGGCTGATATGCTGCTAGTCTTTTGTCACATGAATCCTTAATGTCCCCTAAACAAAATCACATTTACATATCCTGTTGTCTGGCAAAGCTGCAAAACTGTTTTAAAGAAGGAAGATTGTGCTGTGCAATGAGCAGGAAAGATGTTGGATAGGAAGAGAAAAGGCCAAATAGCTTCTGTTTGGTTGAGGATTTTTTTTTTTTTTTTTTTTTTTTTTTCTGGTCTCCTATTCAGTTTAACCTGAGCTATATTTGGTGCAGACCATATAGATGGTGCTCATGCTTGGATTCTGCTCTGCTATTCACACCAACATTTTTCCAATGACAGCAGAACTGGTTTTTTTTCTTACTTCCTCTCTGTTATGAGATTAGATTGTAGTTAATATGATATGTCTTGTTCTCAGAGGCCACCACCAGCTTTTGGGTTTTGATTGTGGATATGGCAACCCAAAGACTACTGAACAATATTTTTAGTACTTTTGCTTGAATTAAAATATTTGCTTGAATTAAAATATTCTTGCGATTATTAGAATTTGATTTCTGTCAGCTCTATCTAATCATTAGGTGATAGTTCATATGTGAGCCACCAACAGTATCTGAGCAATCAGCCCTGGGTGTGTGCTCAGCTGAAGACAAAGGAATTGATGTGTTCCTGCTGACACAAGAGGAATGGTCAAGAATCTTAATTATATATTAATCATCATGGTCAGCTGGCACAACCAACAAAGTCCCTCCCACACAATCCAAAATAAACTTGGAATATTGGTGTCAGAAAAATCACTATAGAGCTTTTACAATGCCACTGATTTATCTGAAGAAGAGTTTTGAGATGGGTGATTAATAGGGAGATTTGCCATTATATAATGTTACATTTTGAACAAAGTATAAATAGTCTTAGAAGAATTCCCATTTTGTTCTTCCAATAGCAAGCATAGGTGCTTTGGAGCTGAGGGGATAATTCAGTCTGACCTCCTAAATGTTGCAGATAAAAGAAAGAGATGAAAAATTCCATATATACCATATGTCTGAGAAGATTTGTAAGTGTATTCCCCTGCCAAAAAAGATACCACCCTTTTTTTCCAGCACAGTAACTGTAACTGGCAAAGCCTGGGCTAAGTGTCCCTCTCCCAACATGTCCTGACCCTTCACAGGTTCTGCTGGTTTACACACAGATGTGGTGCTCCTGTGCACTGGCTAGGGGCACAGTAACAATCAGTGCCTTTCTGTGTCTCTATTCCAAACTCCACTTTGGATCCCACTGCTACTTTTCTTCATTCCCACCCTTTCAGGTATGACCAGAAGTAGGCCAAAGATTTAAAATCCCTGCTCTTGAGAAGGCTGTGGCAGAAAGGCTTACAGAGAAAACAGAGATTATTGGGAAATTAGAAAACAAAATTTCTGGATTAACTAAATAAAACACATCTTCTGTGCCTGAGATTAACTGTTCTATCTGTCACGTCTGGAGATAGACAAAGCATGGATGTTTGTGGCAGATGTGTGGGGGAGTGTGTGAATCTTCCTTCAGATGTCTGGATGTGGGAGGCACAGCAGGAGCGAGTGTCACAGGGATGTGGATGGTTAGAGGGGGTGATTGCAGGGGATCCTTGAGGAACTAAAGAGGTATTTGGCTTTCTCTCTTTGTCCATCTGGGGAGTGTGCACAATAACAAATTGAAATAGGGGACATCCCAGGTGGGCATGAAGGGCACTGAAAATCCTCTCAGATGCAGAAGGGTCTGAGCTCACAGGAAAGTATCAGCACAGCCGAATGTTTTGCATTTCTCCCAGCCTGCTGTTTCTTTTGTCCTCCGAGTTATCTTGTTCTCAGGGTCAGTAATCTTTGCATACTGGCAGATACTTGTGTCTTCTGAAGATTTGCTTTCCTTCTGGCCTTGTGTTTCCCTACAAGTCTCTAAGCCGTTTGAAAAATATTTTTATTTTTCTCCCTTCTTTGCTGCCATCAGGTCATTCCCCCTTCTTCCACCTACTGCTGCGGCTGCTGCCTTCTCAGTGTGTGAAGTACCATTCACATCAAATAAAGAAGGAAGTAGAGCAGGCTTTTAACTTCAGCTGTGGGCACAGCTTGGGGGAGCTGCTTTCTAGCAGCAGGAAACATTGTCTTCTTGTTCTGTAAGAATTTCTGAGGCTGGTTTTCCTAGATCAAAATGTAAAAGAGATTCCACTTCATCCAGAGATTATACTTATATATGTGTGTGTATATAAATTCATACACACACACGCACAAATAATATATTTTCTTTAATCTTGACCTTCTCTCTTCTCAGATATTCTTCCTCCTCCACCTTAGCAGGGATGGGAATCTCCCTTAGAGACCTAAACCTATGGAGTGTAAAAACTAGAGAGAGATTATCTTGTGCCTTTTTCTGGTTTTTGTCATCATTCTCCTTTTTGGTTGGTTGACAGCACTGTGATCTAGAGAGAGAGTGAGACAAGCAAACTGGCTGTACTCTGCCCCATTTGGCAGAGAATACTAAGATCCTCTGAAATTAAAGTCCACACTTTTAATAGCATTTTTGAGACCTCATCTTGCATATTAGAACTTAGCCAGGTATTAGGTAATTTAGATAATAAATTCTCTTCAAAGTGACCTATCATCTTAGTATTTATTTTTTTCTAGAGGATGTAAGGCATAAAAGCAAGCTTTGTAGTTTTATATCTGTCAGCATGTCACATAAATATCTCAGTAACTACTGATCTTATCACCATAAAACTTCCATTTATACAGTTAGACATGTCATGTTGGTCAGTTGCACAAAAAGTTAAGTACATGCAATATTAAACTCCAACCCATGCCAGCTCCATTAGCCCACATCTTGAAGTTCTCTCTGAACACTATTAGAGAAGTGGGGGAGGAGCAGGAGCAGCACACGGCAGAACCAGACGAGGGTGGACTCATGTTGAAAATTACTGAAATGATGAAAGAGTGTGCAGAGGGATGTTTGGAGTCTTCGCATTTCCCTGAAAATCAAAAGATCTGTTTTCTGTTTGATGAATGGCTTTAATAGTTTTAATGACCTCATATAATTTATTTGATTGTATTGTTCATTTTTATTGGAAAATCAGCCGAGCAGTGTTTCAAGTTGTATCACCTTTGTATGTCAGAATTGGACTCTGATCTAAACTTGTCATCTTAAGACTTATATTGCTTTTTTATCATTTTTATATTAAGAGTTAAATTCAAAAATTGCTGAAGTTACTTAATTTTTTAAGATTCAGACTGGTTCCTAACAGACTTGGCAGGAATGTGTCTTTAAAAAAGCAGTGTAAGCAATTATTTTTTTCCAGAGTAAAGTTTGTTGGGAGTAATAGTTTAGAAATTGTGCAATTTATTAATTTGATTTATGTTTTGAAAATTCCCATGAATACTTCAATTAATACTAGTCTTAAGTTCTGCTGCAGTTTTTGTTTTATGCCCCGTGGAAATATGTTTGTAGAAATATCTTACATAGTAAGATTATGTGTGAGTCAAGGCATTGTCAGGTTAGGAGAAATCAAAGGACAGTTTTATAAAAACATGCATGCTCAATTGTCTGCCTAATTTTATCAAATAGTTAATTTTATGTATGGAGACTATAGGGAAAAAAAAAGTCTGAAAATATGTGACTTGGTTCTCTGTGAGGCCTGGAAACTAAATTGGCTCCTCTTGTGCCCACATACTTCTACAGATTCTTGCAGCAAATTGCAGGTAAAACAAGCATTAGGTGTCTTGGCCAAATTATTCAGCTTCTGGAATCATTAGGAAAGTAACTAACTTTACATCTTTGTGGTTGTTTTTACATTCATGTGGATTCGGCAGGGTAGCACATTATTTACTCTAAGAAATACAGAGAACATCTCTCATACTTTACAGAAATCCATGAGACTGCATTTTTTTGGCAGCACTGATAGCAGAAAATCTTTCAGTTGTTAATGATACAAAATCGACTTTGCTATGGTATTCCCTACGGAAAACAGTGCATTAAAAATAATGGTGGTTAAATTTGTATGTCCTCAAGAGTGTTACAATGTGAGGGGTGAGTCCAGTGTTCTGAAACACTGAGACATTTGCAGTGCTGAAAACATGCATGCTTGTGAAAGCACGTAGCTTCCCTAATTTCAGTAAAACCACTTATGTGTAGTCTCCAATTTTTCATTTATAAAGCTGTGTTTAATTTAAGGCTGGTTTGAGTGTGCTTGTCACTGAGTCCACTATTGGCAAGACTGGTCATTATAAAAATATTAGAACTAACCTTGATTTGCCAGGATCCCAAATGAAGAGGAATCAAGGAGAAATTTGAGTAGTGGCCTTTTTCCCTTCTCCTGAAGGAGACATTATCAACTCATTAGCTACAAGCCTGCACAGAGGCCCCAACTGTGACTCTTAAAGCAAGAAATACATTTCTTGTGGTTAAGATTGACTTTCAGCATGCCAGCTGTCCCTCTTTTGGAAGGATTGGCCTTATTTTTCAAGTAGAACATGTGCCATCTTGATTACCCAAACTCTTAATTCAATGCTGTTTTATGCTTTGTCTCCTCAAAATATCCCTTATATCCAGCTTTGATTGGTGGGTAGATGTACCAGTACTGATCAGCTTAATTACCAGTGTGAGGCAGCGCAATGCAGACATGAGGTAGCAGCACACCTTTCCCAGCATTCTGAGGTAATTAACCAAAAAATATTTCCCTGCCACCTGTCTAGCCTTGGAGAAAATCCAGTTTTCTTTCCAAGCTATGGGAAGGGGGGATCAGAGCAGAGTTTGGGTTATCCATGTGGTTTTTGTTCTTCCCACAGTCATCTGCAAGGGTTAAGTATGGAGGCTGAGGCTGCTAGTCCCTGTCTTTCCCAACTCCCAGTATTGTATCTGTAGCAAAAATATCTGAAGAATTAGGGTGAGCCATGTAGGAAACCATGAGCTGTGATCTTCCAGGGTTCATGAAGACTGGAATGCTGAATATACCTTTGGATGCATCAAGAACAAGCATCGACAAAGTTTGGATTTACTGCAGCCAGGTTAAAATTCTTCATTATTTTCTCAGTTGTTCAAGGCTTAAACTCAATTCAATAGCAATGAAAAGGCTAAATTCTTTGTGAGTTCAATGCTTAGAGGAAATATGCTATAATTCTTACCATGCCCGGGTGAAAACATATATGGTCTAGTTACATTCATTATCTACAGCAAATTAAATATAAAATTTCTAATTCCTTAATGTTTACATTGATAGAGCATTCCAAACCAATAGAAACAGTATAAAGCATCACAAAAACATAATGTGGATAAAAAAAGTTGCTTTCGATTTTTTTAAAAAATATTTTTGTTTCTTATGTTATACTGAAAAGGCACATCACAAATTAAAAAGTGATGATAGCAATTCTGGAATAACTTCTGAGTTCTGATGGACTGTAAAGCATGAAAGCTAATGGATGTAGTCATCCATCCATGAAGAAGACTTCTATGGTTAAAGCATCTCAGCTGATCTAAAATATTTTTCACAGATACTGACATACCTTATGGCTTCAAGTGGTCTTTAACTGGTTTTGATTCAATGAAGATTGTACAAAACAAATAACTTTGCCATTATACTAAAGTCTCTTCCCATGTCATGCTTCCAGAAAAGAACTCATGTTTGAGACAAGTTCAATTATCTGTAGTTAGATTTTTTTTTTTTTTTTTTTTTTTTTTTTTTTTTTTTTTTTTTTAATGCTAGTTATTTTGCCATGGCTCAGGAATAGCTAATGGAATTTCATTCAAGCCTTGTTTAAAAAAAACCAAAACCCATACTTTTTGGCAGGATACAAGTGGGAAGAGATTTAGTCCACAAGATATATTTTATCCTGGCATGTAGGAGAACAGTTGGTGGAAAATGGTTTCCCCTGTAGCCAGTTAGAAACTTTAACTATCTGCCAGTGATTGCTGTGAATGTGGTGCATGACATGTCATGAGAATTCACATAAATAAAAAGGGAAAAGCATCCAGTTCAGGACTGCCTCTATGGGAGGGTTGGGAAGAAATATGTGATGAGAGGGAGAGAAGAGTTTTATAATCAAAACTTCTAGGAGTAGACCTCTGGAGCCCTGGCTGGGATACTGAGACCTTCTGCAGTAGTTGTCTTTGGATTACATTTATTACTTTGTCTGCTCTGAACTGAGGGTAATGAGGAAGGTTAAAAGGCAAGTTTATTGTTAGTGCTCATTGTTCAGAATTGCATTAGTTGTAACTGTGACACTACAATACAAACAGAACTTTCAAAATCTGAAATTTAAAATCATTGAAAAAAAAATTTAAGAAATATCCATAGACCATGAAAATTTCTAAGGAATATAAGTGTTAATATTAAGCAGAATTTAAGTGTCTACAGTTTACCATTTATTGACTTTATCTGGTCAGAAGTGAACTAATGACTCTTATCCATGTTTCTTTATTTTTTTTTAGCCAGTTGAAATTTCTGATTAATTTTGGAAGTTGTTTTATCAAGCAAACTTGATAAAAACACCTCACTCCCACTCATGCTGTTTAATTCCTACTTGATAAACTTGCCCTGCAGTACCTGTAACTGAGGTCAGAAATAGTGCCAGAATTACTAAGTTATATGTTGAGACCCCAAGCTAGAAAGTGCAATTTTGGAAGCAAGATCTCCCACTTATTCAGTTTTAGCACAAATCCACATAATGGAACATCATTAAAGCTTTGCAAGTTTGCAGCCATGATCAGGGAGCTTGCAGAGGTGGTGGTAGCTGGCCCATGGTGTGCTGCTGTTCTTATGGCCATGGGAGGTTTTGAGGTCCCTTGGCTGCTTTTATTGAAAATGTGTGAAGCTTTTATGTGTTTTATCTTGCCTTATCAGGCACCCCAAGGCTCCAGCTCAAGGCCTGGTGAGATGGGTGAGTGAAAGGTGTCCATGTTCTGTGTCATCCGACATCGTGGGGGAGCACAGGATCTCTGGGAGGCTGCTCTGGTGATTTTGTGGATTTGTTACCTAGATAGCCACATTCACGGGAGAAATGTCTCAATCAGGCAGGAGTTTGAACTAGTGTAAAAGGCAAAAGGCTCCTGCAGTGTTTATGTTTTGTGAAGAGACATGTTGGGGAGCTGTGGGAAGCTGGGCCAGCCCCTCAAGGGGTGGCAGGTGGGGGGTGCCCATGGAGCCAAGTGCCAGCCTGAGCCCCTGGGCAGTGCTGGGCATCCCTGGGCAGTGCTGGACACCTCTGGGCAGTGCTGGACACCCCTGGGCAGTGCTGGGCATCCCTGGGCAGTGCTGGGCATCCCTGGGCAGTGCTGGACACCCCTGGGCAGTGCTGGACAATGCCTGGGCAGTGCTGGACATCCCTGGGCAGTGCTGGGTAATCCATGGGCAGTGCTGGACACCACTGGGCAGTGTTGGACATTTCTGGGCAGTGCTGGGTAATCCATGGGCAGTGCTGGACAATGCCTGGGCAATGCTGGGCTGGGGATCCAAGGACAGAGGGGCAGGAGGCTCCTGGTGCTGTTGGGCTCACCAGGTCTCCAGGTGTCCCATATTTCCCACAGCAAACCTCAACTGCTTGGCAGCATGGCAGCAGCAGTGAGGGACAGCAGGCTTCTCAGTCTTTCCCTGAAGTAGGACATCTGTGTTTCTCAGATTTATAGGTTTGTGTTGTTTTCTTCTTTGTTTTATTTCAGTTACAAGGTTTGCTGCTAAATCTATTGTAGATTTCTGCTCCAAAGTAAGCAGCTCCTGGAGTTTTTTGGTAGCAACGGGGGCATTCACAGCTTCAGGAGGAGCAGCAGGACCAGCAGTTTGGGTCTAACAGACTCATAGCAAGGCTGGAGTTGGAAAGGACCTTAAAGATCATCCAGTTCCAGGCCCAACTTCTCCACACTGCCTGTACTGTGAGCATGGCAGCAGTGGGAGTTGGGGGTCCCTCAGAGAACTCACTCAGAGGGACCCCCTCAGTGCCTCAGAGAATTTACTGATTTGACATTCCTCTCATCATACAAAGAAACACTTGAATTCCTCTCATTTGAGGCCATCGACTTCTTTGTGCCATGCCAAAAAGGTTGTTGAGAAATAACTTTGAAAAATCCTCAGAAATAAGAGTGTACTTTGTAGTACTCTCAGTTCTTCAGTGATATTTCCCTAAATGCATTACTTGAATTACTATCCATTTTTAGTTAAAATGACTACTGAGATCATTAATCATTATAAAAACATTAATTAAATAAATATCTGATTTGCTGATTTTTCATGTTCACTACTTTACAAGCATGTGGATTAGATGAAGAAAAAGAATCTTTCTGTGTTGTTTAGATCCTTTTGTTCTGCTTTATTTGTTTATCTGGCCCTTGTCCTGTGTCAAACTCTGAGATGTGTATTCCTGTGATATTGAAAAAATAAGCTCAGCAATTTTTAGTTAGCTTTTTGTCATGCCCCCAAATGCCTCCTCTTCTTACATTTTTTGATCCAGATTCAAATTACAAGCATGGACTTATGGCTTAGCTAAGGAATAGTCAGTTCGGGATTTTCTTTGCCGTATGAGTTTTTTGTTCTGTTTCATAACTGTGCTGGAGAATTTACATCTGGGATTCCATGTCTTTGTTTCAGTGTCTGTATTAAAAAAAAAAAACAAAAACCACTTATATTTATTCAAGATCCTGATGCAAATACATTGAAGGGAAGTTAGGGTTTTTTTTTTTTCCCTGTGGGAATTCATACTTTAATTCTTTGACTTGTTCTTAAGAGAAAGAGAGACCTTAGTGTTATATAATGAAATAATTCATGGTACAATTAATGTGATGTAGGAGAACAGCAACATGATATGCTGAATTTAAATAACTGAAACTGATCAAGGGGGACATCAGCATTAAATGCTCAATAGGATTGACGTAACAAATACAAGATGGCCACTGCATTTAAGTTAAAATACTGTCATCTGCTGATACATTCCAGGCAAATTTGTTGCTAGACTTAACATTTGGATAGTCTTTCCATTATTTCTTTGAGCCATCAGCTTTTAATTTTCTCTTTCTAGTTAATATACTTGTGTATAATTTAAACGGAAAACTGTTCTGTTTCATCATAAAAGATTTGTCTGTTACTTTTGGTGTGTAAATCAAGTGGACAGCAAAACATTCTTGAACTTGTTTTTTGAGGCATTTGTTGACAACAACAGGAAAAGAGATCACAGAGACCGCCAATAAGTGTGGACATCAATTATTTTTTAATTGTATAGGAGTACAGTACACTAATTAAAACTAGTATATCTTGCAATGCCAAAGGCAAAATTAATTATTAATTTTTATTAATATTCAGAAGTAGCACAAGGAATACATTAAAAAAGATTTTGTGGCTGTGACTGAGATCTTGTTTTGCTTTATATTTTAGTAAAAATAGTATGTTAGCTAAATTTGAATAGTTAAATATGCATCCAAGAGATTTTAGGCATTGAACAAGAATGTTCTCTTTAGAGTAGTTGCCCAGTGACAGAATATAAGAAGTAAGGAAAATTCTTTTAAAATTCTGGGGCTTTGGTTTAGCTTGTTTACTGACAAATATAAATACACGTTATCCTGCTGTTGTTATTATAAATACTATCATTATTAAGGTGTTTATTTTAGTTATGATATTTGGTATTCAGTAGCATAATTGGCTTTCCACTCCTAGAGCCCAGCTTAGCAAATTCGATCTGTCCTGCACTGACTTGACAGACTTGATGTGCTTCTGGACAAAGTTACTTCTCTTCTGTGAGCAAGTGATTTGTTAATTTATTTCTCCCACAGGTTAGGCTTCAGTCTGTTGTACATAACTCATTGGGAAACTGCCAATCTGCTTCAGATGCCTATCAGAAAGGAAGTTCTTTGGACTAAAAAATGTATTTCCTAACTGTTCTGGACAAAATATTAACAGGCTTTTAATGCACCCGCTCGGCAGGGGAAATCACAAAAGCAAAATTTTAATTTTTGGAATTCCCAAAAAAATTTATAAAAAATTTTTGAAGTAAGGTGTAAGTAAAAGCTTAGCTTTATTGAAGTGAGCATGGGAAAAATACAAGAGAAAAAAAGACTGCTGTGAAACTGTAAAAGGACAGCTGGTGCCTTGTGTTCTTTTAAAAGTTATGTCCAACTGTAATGGGAGTAGTGTATCAGAAATCCTATTGAAGTAGTTGCACACTGTTGTGAAATTTTTCTGGACTAATGAGACTGATTATTTAGGATCAGATGGGCAAAGTTTCAATTGGTTGGTTTTGTTTTTGTTTTGTTGTTTTTTCATTTACTGGACCTGGAAATATTTCCCTTTCTCTGATCCTTACATAGAAGCATGTTGAGCTATTCATCTCACCTGTCAGTATTAATTATAAAAAATCCTGTAGTCCATAGAAATGTACTGAAATCATGTACTCCATAGAAATATGGACATAGATGGCTGTATTTTAATATTTCTTTCACAAAAATATAAGATAAATATTTCCCATATTCATATGCACTTTAGTGGTGCTGAGCTGCAATTCTGAATTTAGCTTTCACTTCACTCAAGCACCTTGATCTCCTATTATAGCAATACATAAAATATGATTTTGGCTTAGAAACTGGATTGTACAAATTTCACTGTTACTAATACCCAGAGCTTTCCTGGTTTTTTTTTTTTTGTTATGACAAAGCAAGGCACCAAAAAACTTAGTTTTCCAATATAACATTTGCATGTTCAATGCAAGAGTAAAATCTTCTAAAATCAGCTGGTTACCTCAGAAAAGTCAAATTGTGCCCTTCCTTTGAGCTGCAATTTTGTTAGCTAAAGGAATGGTGATCTTCAGAGTAAGTCTACTGCCAGGTCTGTATTGCTGTGGATTCCTACCTCTTCAGTGCTCTGTCCAAGACCTTGAAAATGTTTCTAATTCCCATATATCTCCGTGCTGGTGCATGTGCATGCATGTCACAGAGTAGTGAAGAGGAGGAAGCCACTAATTCACTTTGCTGTCTTCCCAGAGGGATCTGCATATGTGGGAAGAGTGGGCTCTTGAAGGCAAACACTGTTCTTCATTCTACTTTGAAGTACTTGCCTCACCAGCTTGTCAGTAAAAATTGACAAAATACAACTCACTTCTAAAAAGATAAATAAAAACTTTTCAAAAAAGTTACCTATCACTATTCTGGAAAAATAGCTCTCAGAGCTGCTCTTGGAAATTCCTCTGCTCCCTGTCCTGAATGTATTGCTTTCTCAAGTGAGTGCTGTGGTTGTCCAGGAAAACCAGAGAACACCTTATGGAATAACATCAAAGGGAGGCACTTGACAAAGACAAGCAATTTAGATGCTCAGTTCTGGGAATGTATTGACTGAAGATGAAAGCTCTTTAGGGAAGAGACTTTGTCTTCTATTTATATAGAATCTTGCATAATTTAACAAATGTTGGGGACACTATTAATCTCATCCAACTTTAGATGTCTACAGTGTTGCTGTCAATCTTAAGAGAAGATCAATTGCACTCTAAAAGTGTCTGTTTCTCTCCACTGACTATAAAGGGAGCCCTCACAAGTAGCTCAGGTGCAGATGGCTTCATCTATATTTGGGCAGATGAATCCTGCTCTAAAATGCTTTCTAATGTGACAAAATAATAGTAATTGATATTTAAATTCTTGTGAATGTATTTCATTCTTAGAGAAGCTCAGAAAAGGAATGGCAGCTGCTGGTTTTGGTTAGTATTATGTTCAACAGCAAAGTGCTAGGGGTTGATAACACATCCACTGCAGCATCAATCCATTCATAGCTTCTTGAAACGTTAGTTCAGGACATAAATATGAAGTAATTTGCTTGCTCAGTGCAAAAGAATAAAGCTGAACACCTGAGTTGTCAATACCATAATAGCAGTTCAATAGGAAATGCTGTCTTTCATTGAAAAGACAAAACAGTATAATTAAAATCCTTATGGGAATTACAGCAAAAATTTTCCTGTACTGCTGTTGCTGAATCCTCTGGATCAGCTGATACTCTTTTTGAACATCTCAGAAACTGTTTGCTGGTATTTTTTGGGGGTGGAAATGCTGTTTTGAAATACAAAAGAACATCATGTTCTTCTACAGCAGCACCTGTGTCTTATTAGTGGCAAGTCACTCTGCTTAAAGGTTGGCCATGAAGAATCTGCAAGACAGTGAATCAGCCATCTGCTCAGCAGGAGTGTTTTAGCCAGTAGAGATAGACTGATATTGCTCTTTCATACAGTGGGCATAAAATTCATGGCTGCAGCTGACCTCTATTAGAATGCAGTCTATTCAAGGTAAATATATGACAAGCTATTCATAAAGCTGCTTTAATTGCTATTTGGGAAAGTAATACAAGAACATCCGGAGGAGCATCCTATGGTAGATATATGGACCTGTGCTTAACTGAATTATTGTAATCTCAATACACATTGAGCAATATTCCAGGCAGCCAGTTTTGTCTTGCTCACTCATAAAGGAAATTGTAGGACAGACATAAAAATGCATGTATGAGAAACAGGGAAAAATTACTGACCTGTGAGGCTAAAGAGATTTAGTGTCAGTTGGCATGGAGTACCTGGATGCCAAAATAACCAAGTCTAGATTCAGACTTAGAAAACATGTACCTCACCAATTTCCCTAAAAACTGTGTTGTGAAAAACCGGAGGACTGCATTATTAAATATTTAAATTATGCGTGTCTGAGAAAAATTAACAAATAATATCACACAGCACTAGGTATCTAGAGCATGTATGATGCCACCCATATTTTTCATACTTCTGTTTTTAATTATTTCTGCCATGAATAGCTTTTCAATTGAATAAGTATTCTTTATTTCTACTGAACGCCTTTTATGAGGGTAAGAATAGGAAGTTAAAATAGACTTACTATTCCAATTCTCCCACAATCATCAAACCCTTAAACCAGATCTAAACCTCCCCCTGTTTGTTCTAAGAAATAAAGTCAGCATGTTTAGGTTTTGAGAAATTCTAAAACTGAATACAGTTCTGTATAAAGATTCTCTATGCTTGTGTGGGAAAGCATCAGAAATGTAGAAGCTGTCCTTTCCAACTCCTACTGGATTTTTTTCATTTTAAGATGTATTTATTATGTCATCCAAGTGGGATGATCTCTTTTCAACTGATTAATGTGAAGAAAAGTATCAGTGCTGGTTAGATGGGATTTTCTTCAGAAATACCCTTTGCTCAGGGAATACCTGGAAATAGAAAGAAAAGGAAGAAGTTCTGGAGGACTTAAGGTCAAATCTGCCTTTGGTACAGATGTAACTGCATCCAGTTTTTATCCATCCTCTCTGCCTTAAGTTGCTTTCAGATTCCTTATACCAAGTGGTGCTTGCAGTCATTTCTATCCGCATTATGAGGGAGTATTGCTGTATTTTAACTATTTATAAAAGTTGAGTAAAAAAAATAAATCAATAAATCCCCGTTTCACACTCATGGACAACCTTCTCATGAACTGTGTGATTCTTCCTGATTTTAAAATGAAATTCAACTTTTTAAGACCTGTCATGCAAATACTGTTTTAGCACAGCCTTCATCTAGGTGCATGTGTTCCTGCATAGCTAACTGCTTGTTTATTTTATAAAAAACTCCCAAACTGACAAACTTATTATTTTTAACTTGTTTATATTCCTCTTTAACTGTGGATACAAAACCACTAAGGTAGGCCAAGATGGATTATATCCATTCTTTGCACCTTCTGCACATCTGTGCACAAGCAATTACATTGAGGCAGCCCAGGAATTAGTTAAGGGCACAACCACAGAGACAGGATAAGGAAAAGAACCAGCTCAGCTATCAGGTTGTGCCTGTGTAGCTGGCACTCACATTTACACACATGAAATGAACACATTCGTTTGGGAGTCGCAAAAAAAACTCCGAGTCAAATGGCATTTTGCAGATTTTTCTTCAGAGCAGAAATGCCACTTTAATTGAAGGCAACCAGTGAAATAAATGCTGTATTTTCAAGAGACATCACGGAGTGCAAAGGTTGTGAACAAAGCAGTAACAGCTACAATGAGCCACCAGAAGTAATAGCGAAAACTGTCTTCTATAGCATATGCACAGTTCAGGCCTTTTCTTCACACCTCAGAATGCAACAAGAATATCCATCAAACTCAATCTGTTGCTCTGCCAGTGGAGATGTATTTCAAATAGAGAGTGCAGGCAGTTACCTGGGAGGATCATCTCTTCTGTAAACAACTGAGACCTATGGGTAGCTCTGGTGTAAACTCCTTGTTTTCTCTTGAACTGCTCACCAACCAGCCAGAGCTACAAGCAGGGGGCCTCTGTGTTAGAATACTGATTTTTTGATCAGCCCTTCCTTTTAAAATATCTATAAATTTGGATAGCTAACTTCTAACTTTATAATCAGTGTATAATCAGTCTCGCTAATTTAAATTACTAAAACCTGAGCTGTCCAGCAAGACTATATGATGTCTGAGTTTGCATTATGGATGTATCAAATCTTTTTGTCCTAATTTCCTGTTTTACATCTGAGCCATGGTGAACAGCTCCTACCTGTGTAAGCAAATGGCAAGAAGCTTTGTTCACCAACCAATCTAACTGCAATGAATATTCCATACTGTTCATTTTACCTACAGTAACTTAGAACACATTATGTCCATGCATGAGATATCATGCAATGGTTAAATTTCTGTTTCTTGTCCCCCTGGAAGGTTGTCTGTCTTCTTTACTTACTTGTTACCAAATATCAAAAGCCAGTACTTGAAACTTTCCCAACTTGTGTTCAGATCCTTCTTGACCTATGATTTTCTGGATGGGAACAAAATGTACCAGCTGATCTTTCAGTGAAAAATTCAAGATATTGTTGGAATGGTGTCTTAAATACGTTCCAATGTAAATTTAATTCTGTACATAGCAGTGATCTTGAAAAATTTCTTAATTGCTTTGACTTCTGATAACACGCAAACATTGTCACTAGAAATGGCATATGCTATATTTTGAGGGGGAAAAAAAAGTGTCTCCTATCTTTGCACATGTTTTTGTGCTGTTAATCATGGGCTTTTTAAAAGCTCAGCTTGTTCTTATGTAAGACTGCTCCTTCAGGATTTGCTAGATTTGCGTTTATGAGTAATTTTTAGACACTACTGATACATTTTTTTAATTGCATGGGGAGAAAGCTAAGAATGTAGAGGATTTTTACTTTTTTCAGGTTTTGTAATTAATTGAGGAATTAGTTAATGTCTGAGAATTCATACCATTATCTTGTATTTTGAATTCTACAACTAAAATTTCATGGAAACCAGTAAATTTGTACTCTGTCAAAATTTGCAAGCACATAAATCATTGAGACTATGTTCTCTCATTCTCATCTTAATCAAGAGTAAATTCCCTTTCATAATCTCTAGTCTACAATAGTAAACTAAAAAGCAGATCATTAGAATAATTAGAATTCTAGTGGCAAACAAACGAGCTCTCATTATTGTTTGCATGTGAAGTAAAGCTCTCAACTCATAATTCACTTAAAAGTCTTCAGATCTAAACAGAATTTCACTGTGTTTTCTTGAACAAGAGAACAAACGAAGCCTGACTTCTCAGGCATAAAACCTTTATCTTCTGTGTTCACCACACCATGGCTGGGCAGGGTCTGGCAGTGCTGGGAGGAGATGGGAGCTGACTGGCCAGCTGACTTCTGCCAAATGGAAGAAAGTATTTTGTCTGCCTTTTCTACACATAGTAGAGATGCTACTGAGGTCTTTCTTCATACAGCTAATTTTCATGAAATCTGTATTGCTATAATTACCTCTAATTATGCTGTGTCACATAGGGCAATGAATCCAAAAGTGATTAGGGAGAAAGGGAAGGTTGGGCAGTTAACATAAGCTATAATTTCATTCAGTTTTCATCTTCAGAATTACTACTTTCTTGCTTCTCATTTTACCTCTGTTTCTCTTACAACACTCTACCAGTTTCCAGTTTGTTTATGTTTCTGTTCTTAATGGTCTTTTTTTCTCATGTACTGTTTTCAACACCTTTTGTGTTCAGAAGGTCCCATCCCAGATTTGGATTCCTGATCCTCCTAATCCTCCAGATCCATGATCCTAAACCTCCTTCGTTATTTTAACAATTCATGAAATACTAAATTGCTTTTTCCTTAGCTTTTTCATTCCTCTGCACCTAATTTTTTCAAAATTATTTCTCCCCATCTTTACAGTCATTCTTCCCAAGAAGAGTTCCCTGCCAGCAGTGCTCTAATAGGCCCTGCTCTGGTCATACAGGTTGGAATATACCATTAGTGAAAAAGTGCTCCCATTGTGAGATGAAGTCATACAACAGGAATTTATCCTCCCCCTGGCCAACCTGATCCAAACTTCCTGTGTTTACTGTACTACAGCTGCAGCTTTGGGTCCAAGAAGGGTGATTGTGAAGACTAAGATGAGGTACACTATTTCTCTGCATACTTTACAAATGTCAGGGCTTGACCAGAGGAAGATTTACTGATGCTCTTCATCCTTCTGTCATATTGTGAGTCCTCTGAGTCTGCCTTGTCTTCATTTCTGCTGTGTGAGAGGACTGGGACTGAAAAGTGTTTCTTTTATGAAATACTCTTGTCTTGCACTGAGTTCCTCTTGCCAGGAGCAGGGAATGGTTGGGTGGCCTTGCTCTTCAGATTTCAGAGAGGAAGAGAATGTTGGAGCTAAGGATTTTGAGAAAGGTGCTCTAGACCACAGAAATGCTTGGCCTAAATGTACAAACTTCTTATTGTCAAATATAAACAAGCTGCTTTGCCTTGCAATGAGAGTGTGCTGATGATCATGTAGTCCTGCATATAATGACATTCCTAGGGCAGCCTGGTCCATTAGGAGAATTAAAAAAACCCCAACATAACAAACAACAGGAAACATTTACATACAAGGCAGCACATATTAGTCAAGACGTGTTCAGAATACATAACAGATCCCAGTTTACTGGAGTCAGCATACAGCAGTGAAAATTCACTCCTAGGTGAATTTTCACACTATTTTCACACAGCCCCTTTGTTATAGTAGCCAGCTCAGGTTGGGCACAAGGCTTGTCATAGCCACAGCCCCTCTGACTGGGGTGGGGGCTCTGGAATGCTTCAGGTTTGTCCAGTTTAATACATTGATTGACCCTCTTACAGCTATCATTTGGTGCAAAATACTTCAAGAAAAAGAATGTAAACACAGACTGATCTGGTCAGGCTCTGCTTCAAAGTACCTGAGAAACAGGTGCTGCTCCCACAGCATCAGCCTGTACCTGTGTAAAAAAAACATGCACACAAAACTGGGGGCCCTTGTTCATACCTGGATAAAGACTTCTACCTCTGGGTTGGTAAATGCAGTGCTGAAAGCTACAAAAGAATGTGGACTGTGTCTTCCCCTACAAGATTCAAGGAAAAATGAAATAAAAATGAAATCTGTTATCTGTGGAACCTTTTCCAAGCCCAGCATCCAGCAGCTCCTCTTCTTAGCCAGGGATACTTGCTGTTCACAACAGGGCAGTCTTTCTGCCATGACTCTCCAGTTCTGGCAACAGAGAGGTTCAAAGGGGTTAGAAAGGGTCTAGTGGAGTCCAGTGTGGTGTCAACTTGCTGTTTGTAGTTTCAGTTATCTGACTACTCCCCCCCAGTGAATCCACACGTCTAGGTGCCAAAGGAAGAAGACACAATTCCCCGCGCCTCAAAAGGTCCCTCTTGTTCCCTATGAGGAAGTTGCTAGAATGCCTGTGTTGGTGTCTTAGGTCCCTACAGAAGGTCCAAAAAACCAGATCCACAACTTATTATACATATTTCTGCCTTCTCATAAATATTTCTTAAAAGAGAATGACACTGGGGGAGGGGGGGGTGTATTATCAGGAAGTGGTATGGATCAAACCTTGCTGTTTTGTGAGCCCAGGGTGATTTTGGATATTGGGCTCCCCAAGAAGAGTCTTTCAGAGGGCATGTAAGGATTCCTAGGCTGCCTTGAGGCTTCCTAATGATCCTTCCAGCACTGGTGATGCTTCAGACCTCTATGGATAAGAAATATGAGCTGCTGAGGGTTTTTTTTCCTTTAGAAAGTTAGGACAGCGTAGATGCAAGACTTTTTACAGCTTGCAGGAAGAATGGGGAGGAAGTAACTATCTAAATTGAGGAAAAACTGCAGTAGCTGAAAGTAAACCATTTTAACTGATAGTGAGGAATGGAGTGTCTACTCCTAGCATTGTGAGCAGGAAAGAAAGGATCTCCGATTTGATGATTAGTGACAAATTTGTGTGAGTTGGCAATTCTTTGAAAATGAAATTTATTAAACTTGAAATAAGATGTTCACCCCTGAATGAACATCTCCTTTTGTGAAGTTCTAAGATTTTGCTCATGGGCTTTCTTACTGCTATTCTCTTGTTTGAATGAATGTACCCTTAAGGCCAAAATCCATATTGCTGAGTTATTATGAAATACAGACTTTGTCTCCATGTGCTTCTAGACTTAACATAGCTCAACAAATGACACCTGTGAGGTAATTTTGAAGAGAAAGACTGAGGAGAGACAGAAAGAGGAGAAAGGTATACTTGGTGGGCTGATTGTGATCATTAGAGGTACTGCAGCATTTTGTGTATTCCAGGATGTGTGCACCTGTAGGATTTTTTTTGTTGCTGCCATTATCTAAGTTGATATGGATAGCAATAGGAGTTTACTTACAGTCTTAGGGATTGTATGTACTTAAAGTTTTGCCAACAGATTTTACGTGTGTTTTTAAAATCTGTTAAGGAGAAATGTGATTAGGAAAAAGAAAATTTTCTCACATGGTGAATTTTTTTAATCCTAAAGGTTAAGTTCAAGCTTTCTCAGCATATTGATGCGAGGAATTACCCATTAATTAAATAACATGAGTCATATTCTACCATTGATTTTTTATATATTTCTTGCTGTTTGATTTTAATTAATGGGAGTTCTGTACATAGAGGATTCAAGAAAAGGTCCAGTGTTTAGAATCGGAACTATAAAGTAAAACATGAATATGGTAGTGTGGTTTGCTAATTGCAGTAACGATTGCCATCAGAGCCTCCTACACTGTCTGTGCTCAGACAAGATTGCCATATGTCACAGGAAGCCTTGCCTGAGCAAGGACAATCAACCTCAGAGTTGATTCACTTATTAAAATGAAACACAGCTTCTGTCGTCTTTGGAGAGGGTTGAAAAATCTGAAGGTAGGACAAAGTAAGGTGTATTTACCTCCAAATTCCACCTGTATTTTAATCAATAGGTTTGGCATTTTCATGGAGCACTGCAACTGCCATCATCAGGAACGTTTAAAAGAAGACTCCTGCTTATGGGCTTGATGCACTAAGCTTTGCTGATTTCTCGCTACTGAGGCAGGTAAATGTATTTAAACTAATGTCTGCAGTCCTGGATTAGAAGCAGGGCTGCACTGTGCTACATATAATTTCACTAGAAATAAGGCAGTGTTCTCTCCAAAGATCACACAGTCTAAAATAGTGTCAGGGCTCAGTGTTTGTCTATGTGTGGAGGCTTTTCCATGAGCCAGAGCTGTGCAGTATGCTTCTTTTCATAACACAGTGAACTTTGCTGCTCAGAGCAAGCGCCTTCAGTGTTCAGGAATCAGGAAAGAAAATTTAGATTGGCAGGGTAATGAGTAGGCATAGTCACCATGCAGTGCTTAAAAAGATATACTTGAAAGGAAGTTCAGAGCTGCTGCTTTGGTTATTTCCTTGTATTTTTCCTGCTCCACTCTGCAGTTCTTTATCTGGATATACAGAGCAGTTGACCTTATTAGAAAACAAGACCAGCATATTTTATGGCATCAAGAAGCCACAGAGACCAAAGAATGCCATCCAGAGATGGCAAAAGAAACCAGAGATGCCATCTCTCAGAAAACTGTGATTGTCCCAGAATGACTCCTCGGCTGACTCCTGGTGTATGCAAGGAGCAACCTCCAGTCAGTCAGCCTGTGGGACCAGTCCTTTAGCTCATTCTGACCAACCTTATGTCTTTAAAAGGATCAGGAATCCTGGGCTATATCTGACACAGTGCCTTCCTTTTTTTTTCCTTTCCCTAGTTCTGTTTGTCTTGCAGGATCGAGTCCTAGTTGCATAATTATGCTTTCCAGAATTAAACAGATAAATTGGCCTTAAAGAGATAATGTTAACATTGGCTGTAGCATCAGGTTCTTAATAAATTGAGGGGCATCAAAAGTGGTGGTTTTCCTAAACATTAGCTTCCATGATGGTAATTTTTTAAATGAATTTTCAAAACAGACTGTACATTCAGCTGAGAGTCAGCGGCTCCCCTCTGCAAAGCCTGGTTCCCTCTGTCTCTGAATGCTGCAAACATGCACGTTACAAGCTGTGGATAAATTCTCCCAGCCCGTGTCACAGCACGCTCTCCAGATCTTTGTATTGCTCCCCTCAGTATATTTGAGATTAGCTTGCACCCCAAACACATCCCACTGTATCAGGGAATCTTAGCTGTAGGATTTGTTCTGCTATGGCATCGTATGATATAAGCCACGTAAGGCAGAAGCAACAATTAAAATTGATGTTATCCATTTAAATATAAATGATTTTAATAAGATTTACTTTGAAAGTGTAATATGACTGACAACCAGTGATTATTTTAAATAACTTTTGAAGCTAACAGCAGTGGACACTGTGTATGTGTATGCAGGGGTCTTCTGTAATGCTTGGAGGTTGCTTAGCTGACACCCCAAATCAAGGAGCATTGTTTTTCAAACTAATTTTTATTGTCATCCAGTTTATTCTTTTTCCTCATGCTATGTGTCCCTTGTACCAATTTTAGACTAAAGTAGTGCAAAAACAAAAAAGGTAATGGCACTTTCCACAGTATTTCAAAAGGTTTTTAAGTGGAAAAAGGTATTTAGTATTTTTAATAAGCATCTTCAATACTATTGAGTTGGTTTCTTTGTTCATATCACAAGATTAATTATGCTGTCAAGCACTTTCAAGGCCTGCTTAACAAAGATTCAGTGATATAATGGTTTGCTTCGCATTGCCTTTTTTCTGCATAGCAATCACAATCAGCATTAGACAATTTAAAACCCTTTCACAAGCCGGAAGTTCTGAAGAGCCTTTTAATCAACAAAAGTAATTTTGCAAACAACTAGATACAGCGTTTTTCATATTAACTAACTTGTATTAAACTCTGCTATGTGCTTGAATCTCTGGTTCTGGTAATGGATTGTTCAGATTTACAAGAGACTAAAAGTGGGGAACACAATTAGCACAATATGCAGTTTGTACCCCATGAAAATTGTAATCTCATGCCATTCTCCAGCTTAATATAAGCATTATATTAGTACTTCACTGCAGTTACATATATTTTAATTTTCTCTTATTACGTTGTCCTTGTATAATTACTTATTTTTTTCTAAATGCCTGGGAATGTAATCCCTGTTTTAAGGGAGACTACTATTTCTATAGGACAGGTTAGAAATCAAATCCTAATACACTACGACATTCTGAAATTCTAGTTACAATAGGAAAATCTGTTTAGAAACATTTGCCTTCTAAAATCATCGAGGTCAAGAATGCTTTATTCAGTAATTTTATTGCCATATAGCATTGTAAGAAATCCCACGTGATTTAAAAGCACTTATTTGATGGAAAGATTGTAAAAGCAAAAACACACTATGATGATTTTTTTTTTGTCAAGCACGTATATGAATGAAACTAACCTGTTAATGACACCTTTAAAACACTTTTTTTTTTTTTTTTTTTTTTTTTTTTTTTTTCCTTTTAACTGCTAGGAGCATTAATTTGTACCGTTGCTGCATGTGGTAATTAGCAACTTCAGCAGTGATTTTCTCTGCCCTAAACCTTTCGTGTTTGACACTATTCCAACCCGGGAGAGGAGTGACCCTGGGATACAGTGCTACAGGACAAGTGGAGCAAATCCTGTCACAAGAAATAACAGGGTCAGAAGACATTGCTAATGAAGTCATAGCAACTGGTTTAAAGAGCCAATCAGAGAAGGCAACAATCTGTAAATGAGGATATAATTAGCAGAAAAAATAACATGCTTTGGTTGGATTCTAGGGGAGCCAGTAATGAAGGCAATGACTGGATATTGAGAGAGATTCCAAAAGATTAGAGCAAACATTGTGCAACAAAGAATACCTAATTAGCAAAAAAGTGAATATGCCTTAATTAGAAGAAAAATGTATGATTGAAAGACATGGAGTAGGATTTTAATATGAATATAATAATGACTATTAGCCAAATCTCCAGGATGAAAAAAAAATAAAATTCCTATCTTCACTTTTTTTGCCTGTACCATTTTGATAAATGGTTGTGAAGAAGATAGACTGTAAATTCATATCATGGCTGGGACATTAATACTATTTAAACAGACAATTTTGAGACAGTAATTTAATGGGTTTCCACCCAATTTACACATTTACTACCCCTAACACAGCACTGCAGACAAAGCAGAGCTGTGTCTTTTGGCTGGCCCTAATGTTCCTCTGGTGTGAGGAAGTAATTATGAAAAGAATTTCAGGTGGGTGTCCTGTGGCATGTGAGCTAATGCTTGGTCCAGATAGCTGATAATAGGGAGGAACCCTGGGTGGTTCTTCATACAGAAAAAGAGCCAGTGGTGCTGAGGCCTTGATTGTCTGTGCATAACTACTACACTGCTGCAACCTGCATTTATTTGTTGCTGTTTGGCTGATTATTCTTTGGCTTTTTGATAGGTTTTTTTGATTTTTTTTTTTTTTTTTTTAAGTAGAGACTGATCCAAAATTCATTAAATGCAAAGAAAAAGCTTCCAATAAGTTCACAGGCTTCTAGATCAGACTCGGAGTGAGCAGAAACCTGGGAAATTTTATTAGTAAAAATTAAACATGTTATTATCCTGAACATAATAGACCCAAATAGAAGAATCCCATAATGGATTGTGCCAGTACAGTATATGCACAGTATTTATGGCTAGCAGTGATGAAAAGTATAATGTTCTACTGCTTATCATTTTATTACAATAGAAAAATCAGGACTCTAACTTGTTAATAATTTTTCACCTTTATAGACATCTAAATGATATTATATTTCCTCCCTTTTTTCTTTTTACAAAATGGTTCTAGAATATTGATTGTCATTTATTTTTGCTCATGATATTTAATTGTCATAATTAGCAATCCATGTCTCATTCTCTGTCTTAAAAATATCCTGTCAATTTTATAGCATATTTATAGATTAATTTAAATGTATAATTTAATTTATTACTGCATACCTTTGGTTTGTCTGTAACATTAAAATACTTATGGTACAGAATATTTTAATTAAAACTATTCATCAAATGAAGTCCAGGTAGCATCCTTATCCTTGTTTGCAGTAGGGGGTTCTGGCAGTGAAAGCAAGCAAAATAATGGGTCAATTAAAAAAAAATCTAAATATAGCTTTTTCAGAGATCTGATTGCTTAACTCAAGGTTAAAAAGTAAAAAAGAAAGAAAAAATAAATAAAGAAAAAATGTGTTTGTCAGTGGATTCCACAAATTAAATTATGATTTTTTTTTCCTTTTGCAGACATCAAATCTGCTAATGTTATGGCCAAAGCAGAAGTAAAACTGTACAAGAAATGGGCTTGAATTTTCATGTGTGACATATCTCAATTTGACAGTGTCTGCAGGAAATTGGGATATTGTTTTCAGAGGGTTCTTCTTATGAAAGGAGCTGTATTATTAATTTTTTCCAACAATGAGAAATTCACCCTCTATTTATGAGAATCAAGCTATTTACCCTTTTGGGTCAAGTGTTTCTTCCTATTTAAAAAATGAAACCTTTTAATGATGTTTCTAATAAACTAAGAGTTATTAGTTTGCTGTGCTAGGGAAAAAATACAGCATAGGAGTGTGATGAAAATCCCACCTCCAGCATAACTGAATCAAGGTTTTACTGCAGCTCTCAGCTGACAGTAGGTCTACCAGTCTTTTGCTATGTGTGCTATTAATTCACTTTCCAGAACTGTCAGGTACTCAGAAAGTAAGAGAAATATACTAAAAATATCAATGTATTTTTCTTCTTCCTTCCTAATGTATCTCCACTGATGCTATTTAAAATAAGCAATGAAGTAGTGTTGAAAGTTCTGACTGGCTCTGATAATAAAATAGATTAAAAAAAATTAACCAGTTAAACAAGAAAAATAAGGAGAAATAGAATCAGCTGACAACTTAATTGTTCAGCTTGTATGCAAATATTCTGACAATAATTTGCCAATGCTTTTGAATATAAGTTTAGAAACACATAATTATAACATTAATTGTTTCTTCTGCTTTAATTCTAGGTTTCTGTCACAAAATAGAAAGCTTAACTGTAATTCATGAGAAAATATAAAAAGTATATTCATTTTGCATTTAATTAGCTTTAAGCATATTCCAATGCAGTGCAGTATTACAATAATTATTTATGTTAATCTACAGAGGAAGATACAGTACTTTGACACAATAAATTGTCTTTCTGCTGTGTAGCAATGCCTTTTGAATCACCTTCTGTACTCACAAACAAGAGCATCTACCTGAATGGAGCAGTTGTCAGATTGTAGGATAAAGACAATGAATTAGTGGCATGTAGGGAAGATACAGCCCTACAAAATCCAGCATTCATATCAATATTTAGTTTTAAAACTATGCTATAATAAAATTGAGTGTCTGAGTGTGAGTCTGAAGTGAGAAGAGAGGACATGGTGCTGGAAGGCTGGATAGAAATTTGGCCTGGGTTTCTCATCCCAGCTCCGAACGCTAAATTAATCACTGAGATTTATATGAAGGTGAAAGCTACACAACATCTTCATCAAGGAAAAATAGGGTTACAATTCAATAAATTGCGTGGTAATACTTTATTGACTAATGAATATACAGCTCCTTCTAACTGCAGTATTTTACTTTTGGGGACTGTAACAGCATTGCAATTACATTACTAGTATTTGCTAAAAATATGTCTGTCTTCTCTCCTGATCTTAAAAAATGCCTTGAACAAGAAGGTGAAAGAAAACCCAGAGAGCAGGCTATGCACCATCCCAGAGCCTTGTGGGGAAACAAGCCATGCACAGATAATAACAGTGCAAACAAGTTGATGTTGCTATTTTTAAACAAGCTGTTATTATTGACTAGCAGAGGTTGCTGGAGGTGGGATGCTGTTAATGACAAAAGCTCTGGAACAGTAGAATTGCTACTAATCCATGTGCTAGAGAGCCTGATAATGAGAAGCACCTAAGTGCAGAATTAAATGGTCCTCTAAAATAATTTCTGCTACATACTTGATAAGGAGTCATAGCATCCTAAGCAGGCCCTTTTTCAGAAATCTCTGTCCACAGAGATCCCATATTACTCCATTCACAAATTAGAGAGATGAGGAAATCTTCAGGGGGTTATTAGTGAATCTTTCAGAAAGAGAGGAACCAAATGACTTTGAAACAGACAAGAAACATTCCGGGAAAAGTTACTTTAGGACCCACTCAGGGAAAACAGGTCATGATACTCAGAAAAAATCGGTGACCAGTGATAGGACTTGAGAGAATAGCCTGAAGTTGTGTCAGAGCAGGGTTAGGCTGGGTATTAGAAAAAGGCTCTTCCCCAGAAGCTGCTGGGCACTGCCCAGGCTCCCCAGGGAACGGGCACAGCCCTGAGGCTGCCACAGCTCCAAAGCCTTTGGACAGCACTGCCAGGGGGGATTGTTGGGGTGTCTGTGCAGGGACAGGAGCTGGTCTCATGACCCTTGGGGGTCTCTTCCCACTCGGGATGTTCAGTGATTCTATGCTGTATCCTAAAGCAGATCCATGAATGTGGAGCACCCTGAAGTGCTGCAGCTGATGGAAGCCAAGGGTTGTGGGAAACTTGGCATTTCACAGAAGAGTGGCCTGCACTGAGCAGCCCTTTGTTTTCTTTTTCTCAGACCCCATTTTGTTTCTCCTGGTGGCTGTCTGAGCCCACAGAGACATGGAGTGAGAAGACCAGCCTGCTCTGAGATTCTGAGCGGATTTTCTGGATGGTGGAGTCGTTTGGAAGCTGGCAGGGGAGCTGTGATTGTTATTTCCTACAGCTGGTTGTGAACGTGTGCCTGCTGGCCACATCTACCACACCAGGAAGTGAAAAATCAAGGAACCATAGAATGGTAAGGGCTTGGAATAGACCTTAAAAACCATGTAATCCCCACCCTCCTGCCATGGGCAGGATCACCTCCCACCAGAGCAGGTTGCTCAAGGCCTTATCCAACCTGACCTTGAGCACTGCCAGGCTTGGAGCATCCACAACCTTCTGGGCAACCTGTCCAGTGTCTCACCACCCTCACAGTGAAAAGTTTCTTCTTATCATCAGAGGCAAAGGAACTGTAATGTGTTAATACCTATACAAATTCAGGTTATGGACATCTTGAGTTTTGGCCCATGGGTTTCTGCAGTTCTCTCTGTATATATTTAATAGCTAGAAACAATTTGGCCACAGAAATGACTCCAGAAATAGGCAAAATGTGTTAGTTTTATATTATCAAATTTCCTTAAAAAGAACTTACAACACTTCGTAATGAGTTTGGGATCTAAATTGGTTTCAAAAACAATTTTTGAAAATTTTTGACATTAATTTATGTGCTGCTTTAAATCATAAACCTCCCAAAAATGAGAATTTTCCAGAATTTGAAATCAAATTAATAAATCAGCCTACATCAACTCAACCTTGGATTTCTGAAAAGATTTGTGAACTTTAACAGCTCTTTCAACAGGCCTGTTCTGCATTTTGATTTTCTAGTGCAATGCAATCCAAGTGAGATTTATATGACTACACATTTTGTTGCAAACATTCACAGCTGAAAGCTATTACCTGACTGTCTTCCATATCAGGCCATTTATGTATCTAAGAAAACACTGGCATCTGTTTAATATTTTATTGCTTTAAAAATATCTTTGTTGTTCAGATACAATCTCCCTCTAACATTTTCATGAATAGAGCCTTTATTCTTTCTGTAGGGCAGAGGACGTTTACCTTCATATAAATAATATTAACTATGGGCTGACCCATAATCTGCATTGCAAGAAAATAATGTAGTAAGAATTTTTCCTTCAGAATGGGTTGTGAGTTTATTTGTTTTTGTATTTTTTTCTTAAATTTTCTAATATTTTCCTTGATTGCAAACAGGAAACATGTAATGCCTTGTGACGCTTTGTATTGAACTTCAAAATAATACATTAAAAACATCCATAACTGCTTTCAGCTTTAGGACCTAACAGGTTATATTATTACAGATACATTAATTCTTAGGAAGCTTGAAATGTGTACAGGTCTATCCCCTCAATATTAAAAACACATAACTTATGTACCCTATCAATCCATATACTGTAGATCACTTTATCAAGGAAGAAAATGTAATTAGTCTTATTTTATAGACAAGTTAATGCCACAGTGAACAAAGTCATAGAACAAGTAGAACTCCTATAAAAAGGAGACTGACAAAACCAAAATTCTGTTGCCTTTTCCATTTTGATTTGTCTCAAATTAGTGGACAGCTAATTTCTTTATTTTTTTATTCTTTCAACTCAAGGCTGCCAAAATAGGAGAGAATTCAATGTAATAAAACACAAGGCGAACATCTTCAAATCAAACCTGCTTCAAAGCAAGCTCTGAATCAGAGAGACAGGGACAACCTTAAAGCAAAACCTTATAGTGCAGGACAGAACAGTTTTTCATGATCCAGCACTCCACAGAATAGAAATTATACGATGATAAGAGAGAGAGACAGAGAGATTGCTCTCTTTCCACAGAGAGATGGCTCAGTCAAATAGGTAAGAGGTTCATGGCACCTGCCTGTCTGTGGGTGTGAAGTGGATCTAAACCCAGCAATTGCTCAATCCTCTCTAGGAGAAAAAAGGCTTTAGTTACTGACACCATTGGAGCACTTGGAGCTCAGGAGAATTCCTCTGTCTTCATCTTGCTTGGCTGTGGGCTTTGTAGTGCTGTCTAGTTCCTGATAAGCAGCATTTCACAAATGAACACTTTCCAGGGGTGAAACAGCCAAGGAGAGGTTGAGAAGGCTCAAGGTTTCTAGTCTACACCTGCTTTTGTCAAGGCTCAAAATGAGCAGGAGGAGGTGGATAAAGGGTAGAATAAACCTCTCCTTTTCATGGTCTCATCAACTCCAGCCCTCCAAACTTTGTACTTTGTGCCCAGGGTCTAATCCAGAAGACCTGTGTGCCTTCATGTAACATCTGCTAGGAGCTGTATTGAAAAACTTGTGTGAGGGCTGCTCTGCTTCACAAGCTCTGGAGAAGACAAACCCACCTCTCCCTTCTGAGATCTCTGCAGCTCCCAGAGCCCTGCTGGTCCTGTGGCCTGGCTGCCAGAACAGGGGAAGAAACAGAGCCTTCATGTGCAGCTCAGCAGCATGAGCAGATTTTCATCTCTGCCTGGATCAACCTCTACGATGTGATGTCCTTTATTGACATCAGGAGTGGGGGAGAGGAGGGAAGGCTTCCTGAGAATGAAATGGGTAATTGCTGGCAAAACAGTAAAGCCATCAGCCAACGCAGGTGTAAATGGTAAAGAAAAAGAAGTGCCTAGCTCTATAAGGCTGGGGCACTCTCCTCAAGTAATCACTGCTGTTTTCTGCCTTTCACCAAAGATTTGGTCTTCTGGGTGTTGCTCCAGGCAGAGCTTTTAACAGACAAACTCTCAGTGTGAGAAGAGGCTGGATTCAAGTGTGATTTCAAGTGACTCCACTGAGTCACAGACAATATGTACCCACCTAGGAAAATATGTAGGGAATTGTGTGATAGAAATGGAATTATTGAATTGAATACAAAGGGAAATGCAGAACAAATGAATAGCTGAAATTAAGAACTTGAAAAGGGACTCAATCAAAAACAAGATGGAAAATTTGTTGTAAAATGCTAATCTCTGAAATGCTAAAATAGAAGAAATGTATTAATTTTAAGATAGAAAATATTTTGGTTTTGAATATAATTTTCATTCATAATGTAAAAATGATAAATTAAATAATACTTTTGTGCATTGAAACTTCAGTGAAGATGTTTTAGGAAAATTTTAGGGAGAGGAAAGCAAGAAAAATTTTATGAAAATTCACAAAAACATGTTGAAAATAAGATCACAAAAATAATTGATATAAGAAATTAACCAGAGGGCTCTGGTACCATGGTTATAAGTATTGACACTGTAAAAACAAAAAAAAGGTTGGAATAAAATCCATTTGTCTGTTTCCCAGGAACACAGACCAGTATGAAAATATTTGGGGATGCTTGTCTTAAAAAAAAAAAATCAGATCTGTGTAGCTAAACTGCATAGATGAAGAAAATAAGAAAGATTTGTCTGAAACAGAAAGACTTCCTGTGTCTAGTGTTTGAACATGACTGAAGGAAACACCATGTGCTTATTTCTTTAGCACAGCACATTTCACTACCTTTTTTAGAAAACACAATGAGTGAGAATGTGCTAAGATGCATAGTCAGTAGACAACTCTTCACTCCTGACTGCTTGTCTGTATGTGCTTTTACACATCCCTCAGCTAAATCAGAGATCCAAATGGAAAATTAATTACTGATGGACATCAAGTGAATTTGTGACACTCCCTGGAGACTTTGTGCCCATAAAACATCTAGGTAGTCTTTCTTTTTTGACAGATATGAGATATAATTTAAATTTAATGTATACTTCAAGTATTATTAAGTAATGAATCAATTATTAAATGTAAGTTCTTAATATATTGCAATATTTTGTGTTTTCTTTTTTTCTGTTGTACATCCGTGATTTACAGATATAGACAATAAAGGGGGAAAAACAAGGTACAGTGTATTCAAATTTGCACACATTGCCCATACAGTTGTGCCAAGCTGCTGATTTTAAAAGATGGAAATCTTATAGAAAAAAATGTTTTCTATTTGCTGTTACAAGTCATGGAAGGCTCACAGAGGAATAAGAATACAGGTGTAAAGGGAAGCAGAGATGGCAGCATGGAAGGGAAGAGACCAAAAAAATATTGTGGTGTCTAAATTAAAACTGTAAAACGTTTCCACGGTCAGAATGTAAATCTATGTGAATGCCTTCACTCTTGGTCTTTGTTTCTGCTGAATTTCCATCCTCCTACAGAGGTGTGGTGGATGCAGGTAGGAGCTCTGTTCTGGATAGAAAGAATAAATATAAAAAGGCAAACATCCTTTCTTTTAATTTTGACATCATTTAGTGAAGGAGAAGAGGTGGGAAAAAAGAATTATTAGTAGGATGAACTTAAAGGAAAAAAATGAAAATACATGTTTCCCCATAACTGTTACAGGGAAATTATTTTATTTTAAACAACTATTGGCCTAAATTGAAATTTTAAAACTGCCCTTATTTAAGAGAATTTCAATGCATGTAAGTATTTGAATTATTGCATTATTATCAGCAAATTTCTATTTTAATGCCTAGAAGAATATTTTATATGAAAGTTTATTTAAAAAGACAATGAAATGTCATGTGGAAGGAAGTTGTCTGCATTTTGGTTTTTACCAGTATATCACGTCTGTTTGTTGGAAAAGAATGGTTTCATGTCTGTATTCCCAAATGAGTCTTTTAATTCTTACAATTCCTATTAATTCTTATTAATTGATAAGGTGGTTCTATACAATAGCTGGGAAAACAGTTGACTTTTCTTCTACGCTTTCATCTGGACCAGACTGATTTTCCTTGGAAGACAGTACCTGAGCAATCAGGCAGCTCCTCATGTTTTTTTTCTTAATTGATGGACAAGGACAGATAAAATATTAATAATTAATTTCAAATATTCCTTAAATAAACTTTTTTATAGATAATTCCCTTCTGTTCATGGTTTTTAACAGAATGTCAATGTTTCCTGTTTGCAGGATTTACAGAGGAAATGGATGGAGAACATCAGCTCCCCAGGCTTTGAGAAATCCTGGCCCAGGATCTTATTCACTGGATGAACTTGCTGTGTGCTGCACCAGCTAAAACAATCCCTGTCACAGTGAAAGGGACCAGCATTTTTACTGTTCTTGCATTCCACTTGACGTTTTACTTTGTGCATAGTTGTTATTACAGCAGTTATAAAAAAGATTTTGTTGCACCATTTAAACTCTACAAATAAGTTTTTGTGATGTGTGAAATAGTTAAGTCCAAGCAATCCTAAATTTGGAGGTCTGACTTCAAATTCAGCTCTGAACTTATTTATTTGCTCAAGTATAAAATGATAAAGGTGCCTGTCCAAGGCTCTTAAATCATAACTTTTTTAATTATATGGTCAATTAAATTAGATTTAACCTTAACAGAACTGAACTCAGTTCCAAAGGAACTTACCATTGCTTTTCATCTGTTCACATTCTCAGAGTCCCTCATCAAACAGAGGGACTAAATGTGGGATATTTTGAATTATAAGGGGGAAGTTCTAGAGTCTAATAGGCATCAAAGAGAAAGCCACAGTTCCTGTTCCATGTAATGAGGAAATTAGTCTAATTGTTTGTGCTAATTGCAGCTGTTGTTGGGTGGCAGAGAGAAAGCAATGCTGGCTGGTCTCAGCCCTCCTGGGTATCTTCTTGGTTAAGTATCATAATCTCACCCCAGGGGAGTGTGCAGGGGGTCTAGGGGCTTATGTGGAGATGAGACACTTTACATTGCTCTTAGCAAACTGTTGAAGTTCTATGAATAAAATTCTGATTGTAACATGATAGACCTGCTGATATCGAAGTGTCACCTGGGAGAAGTGGCTCAGATCCCTTTTGTCCAGACAAAACACATGCAAATGATGAGCTGTGGCCAGGGATGTTGAGCATTTGTGCATTTCCATGATGTCCATGGGAACCAGTGGGTACTTACCCCTTTTGAACTCAGTGATTTACACAAATTCCCTGAGTTTTCTGTGCTTGCTCCTATCCAGAACAGTGGCATTTCTCTGAAGATTCAAAGGCTTTATGCTCTATCTGATCATCTAATTAGCTTGCCTGAGAAGCAAAACAGATTAGCTGTCTTGAGCCAAAGGCACATGATAATGGAGGTAGGAGATGGCTTTATACCACACAACTGTATCCTCAGAGCTACATCCAAAGGTCTTGAACACCCACAGAACAATTCCCATTTACTCCAGCAGAAGTGGGTTAAGGCCCTGAGCTTTGGAACTGTTTGTCTCAGAATGTAATGTACATTGGTGTCAAGCATGGCTGTGCCCTAAGAGCAAAATATTAACCTATAGTAACAGTACTTTGCACTTACCTAGCAGCTCTCAAAGAATCATTTCTCTGCACTTTAATTAATTAACCTTTACAACAACATGTCTTTGAGGGTTAGCTAAGGATCAGAACTGAGTGACGAGTTTAAAAAGTCTCCAGTTATTCATTTATGCTGAGACTATTTTTGATTGGAGTGTATTTTTGTCTTTTTTTCAGATTTTCTTTCTCATAACACCATTTTTAAAAGCATGTTTTAATCATAAGCACTTAAATATTCGTCAAGCAAAAATGAGTGTTCATACTTTTACTGGCATCTATTGGGTAACAGTTCACTGCTTCTGCCTTTTACTGTTTCTTTCACTGCACCTGCTGCCACTTTCCCCATATCCCTTAATCATTTTCTGGTGTGTCCTCACCGGTCCCTATTAAAGCCATCCTGATTCTTAAACCTCTTTGTTCTTGTGTGAAATCCAAAATATAAAGATGAGAAGAATTATTTGTGTGTTGTACTGAACTGGTGGGATAAGATGGACAATTATAGGAAAACACACCAGAACTCCCAACTCACTGTGTTGACTAAGGCTCAGAGTTTCATTAACAGCTCTTTAGGAAGTTGGTCTTAAAGAGATGATAACTCAAAGATATTTGTGAGTATTTTTGAATAATCAATATATTTTATTTTCCTGTGAGTTTTAAATTCCTTGGACATTATACTAATGGTAGATATGTACAGAGCGTAGAAGTTCTGATGGTTGTTTTCTAGTTTTTAAACAGGACTGTCTCTCTTACCCATGGGCTCAAATAATGCAACATGTAGACTTTGCTAGAAGAAAAAATCCTTTCTTATGGTTGTTAAGATTAGGTAATGTCTACATAATTTGCTGGAGACTAAAATTTGGGATGAAAAGAGTACAGAAATACCAGACTAAATGGGCTCTGTTGGATCTACACCAGTAACTAGCTAAAAAAATTTGGAAAAGTATCTTGATTCTCCATCTCCCTTTCTGTGTCCTAGAATGAGGTAGTTCCTTTTTCTCATGAGTATATTGTTATTAAGTTTGTCAAAAAATTTAAAAATTCATTTGGTTTCTTTCATTTGCAATGTTTACTTCCTGGGAATCATTAGTTAATGCATCTTGAACTACATTAGCTCATTCAGGTTTGTGGTTGATCTGATAGCTGTGTTCCATGAATCCCATGTGCCATCTGGCTGCAGCTCCATTTGGATCATGTTTAGTCATTAGCTGCTAAAAAGATCTGTGGTCATTTATCTCAGTGAATCAGAATTGGAGTTTAGCATTATTTTTATATGACACCAAAAGTCTTTTTTTTAGAGATACATTTTTCAGATTTGCTTATTTTATTTTTTAAATTCACTTTTCAGCTAATATTTTTAATTGCTGTATTACAAAGACTACATGTTGTTTGTTTACACTGAGTCATTATACAATGACCCCGTGCTAGGATTTCTCTTGAAGTCTAAATGTTCCTTATTGTTCTATTGTTTCATTTAAAAGAACAATCATTGGTGACACGTAAATGAGTAAAGTTTTATAAAAATAACTTGGAATAAATTTTTAATAAGACGTATTATTATCCTTTGACTCATAGCAAGTCATTCATAAACACCATTAAATCCTGATAATTATAGCTGTAGCTGCAGGGTTACTACCTTTACAGTCCTTATGCAGACTTCATTTAGAGGTCCAGTGGGGACATGCACACAACTGCTACAAAATGTTGCTATTAATGGTTTCCTTTGGAACAGTATTGTGCTAGATTAAACATTCACTCATGAAACAAAAATGTTTATAGGTCATCTAATAGCTGAGCATTCTGTGGCTTAAAGTAAATCCTTTAGCATTGGATTCCAGATTTTAGGACTTGCACAATTTTCTTTTTTTCCTCTGTATGCAACAAGAAATATTGAGATTTTGTACTGCAGCAAAAAGCTCAGCAATTTTCTCTGAATAATGCAGCAATCACCATTTTCCCCAAAGTAAATTGGACTATTTTGGTTTATAAAGCTGCTTAATAACTTTTGCAGTACCTCCTTTTCTTTTTTGTCCCCTTGTTGCTCAGTTTCAGAGTTACCTTCTGGGAGAGAATGGATGCAGGTACTTACTGGATATTGCTTTCAGTTTCACGTCTTACAAAATACATGTTAATATATTTCCAGGAAATTTCAGGTCTAGATGTAAACATCACAGATCTCATTCTTCTAGAATATAATCCAGACTCCCAATTTCAGAGCTACGTAAACTCTATTGAGTATCTTCTAATGTAAATTAGAAGGAACACTCTTTCCAGGAACATTCAACAGAAAGGATATTTAGGAAGCAAATATTGGTACATCTCAAAACTCTGCTCTGTCCTAAAACAAAGATCTCCCAAGTTATTTTTAAACCCCAGTGTGCAGTGGAATTTGCACCACCTCGTGTTGCTAGTTGCCTTTTTCCTTTCCCCAGTGCAGTTTGCAGTTAATTCTCTCCAGTGAGACAAGCTAAGCACAAAGCACAGTGGCAGCTCCCAGGACCTGCTCTGATGGCCTTTCCCCACCTGCCCCATGCCAGAATTCCCTGCCAGGGATATCAGACATCCATGAGCAACTGGGCTGATGTCAGCAAGCTGCTGTTGTGGTTCTACATCCCTAGAAACTGCTTCCGCCTTGGACTGGTTCAAATTTAACACCACCTTTTTGCAGTCTTCTCAACACTGTTTGTCTTCCTTCAATTGGGCTTTGCTCACTCAAGGCCTCAGAGCTGAGATTTTGCATTATGTCTTAAAAAAACCTGTGACAGAAAGAAAGAAATAAATATTCCTTTTTGCTTTAATTGAAGGCTGAGCCAGCCTTTTGCATCCTGACAGGTGTTAATACTCTTCTACAATTTTGCAAATACTCTTCCCTAGTTGGAGGACCCCAGATGGACAATATGACTTTTACAAATTAATGGTGCTGTAATTAAAGATATTCCAACATATCATAAGAGATGAAGAAATGTTTGTTAAACAGAAAAGGTGTTTTGAAATGCTGTGATGATCTGATATACAAAACAGCTTCTAATTTGTTCTCCTGGTACTAATTGCCAGTAGTCACTAGATAAGATTAGACTGATGTTAATTCACTGTATTAGACAGCAGATAGTTATCTTTCCAGGTGTATTTCCCATGGTCATCAAAGAACTTTAATAAAAAACGTGAATATTGTTAAAGAGCAATATCAAGCAAAGGGCTAAATCCTTTTTTTTTCCCTCCATTATTGCTGACCTTCGCTTTTTCCAGAAGGGTGAAACACTGCTAGAGATTTTAGGCATTAGGACAGCAAGTTTTGATATAAATCCAGTTCCTCAGTTTGGGAAGACTTTTCCTTTTTTCTGTGTAATAAGGATTCCTAAAATCATACCTTAAGTCCTCCCCACTCATCTTTTAAAAACACATTACCTGAAAAACAGCATTAAAATATTATTTCATAAAAGTTATTGAAAATACCTATTGTGGAGATTTTAGAAATGATGTGTGGGAAAGGAGAAAAAATTAGGGCTAAGGAACATAGAACTAATTACATGTATTCCTTAAGGCTTTTTTAAGGCCTCTTGTGTGATACCCAGGGAGCTGGAATATAAGTTTCTATGTCTTAGTAAATCAGCATAATGATTCTTTTTAGTGTTTTGGTGTGACTCTCCTAATTTTTGGGTATTAATAGAAAATAATTCCTGCCTATTCCCTTTCTACATCCCTTGGAGAAAAATTCCTACTTTTGAGCATTTTGCATGGGCATATTTTGCTAAATTTATTTATATTTTTTTCACTTGTGCAGATTTTCAGAACTTTTGAAGGGATCTCTCTCAGGATTCATAACAATAAAAACAGTGGTGACTGGAGACTTCCCAGAAAAATTCCTGTTGTTGTCAATTGCCCTTAAGAACATCTCATCACTTTATTTAAATGTACATGTTGGTTTATGATGTATTTATAGTTGCTGGCAAATCTATTGTTTTATCATTTTGAGACATCTAATAACAGGCTCCTGAAATCTTGGGGACAGGAAGTAAGTTTAATAATAAATACCGAGTCTACTATACTTCAATTCCCCCTGCTTTTTATTTATTAAATAGCAACAGAATGCTCAGCCAGTATGAATTACAAATAAATATTGGCCATTCAATTCTTCACCAATTAAGCAAGTGTTGCTAACACAAGTGATGGAAATGTTAGCATCTCTTAAATACAGAGAACCCCATACCAGAAAGGCAGGGCAAAACATAGCTCTAACATTGTCTGTAACCTGCCAACTCTCCTTTTCTGACCAGACTCAACTGATTCTTGCTCTGCTCTGAATTTTAATTAATGGTGGCACATTTTGGAGATGTTACATCCAGAAGTGCTGATAAAGCAGTGAGATGAGCAAATGAGTGCTGCACATCTACGCAGTGACCTAACATTTGTTGGGTGTCGTACAATTATTTTCCTCATGACAGGGAATTTTAAAATGTGTAGGTAATTCAGTGTTGTTCAGTGTTCCTCTGTGACTTGGCTTTGTTGTGGCTTTATGCTTTTGTTCTTGGTTGATTTTTCTGGCTTTTTCTCAATGGTCATTGAAAAGGATTTTTTAAAAATCTGGATTCTGAAACACATATTGGCTCACCACAATTTTCTTAGTGCTGCTTTTGACATGTAGAATCTGGTTAGGCTAAAAAAAAATAGTAATTTATAGTCTCAGTAAACAGTGTTCAGTGGTGACCTTTCTGCACAAAGGCTGTCTGCTCCAGACACCCTATTAAAGACTTGGGGATGCCTGAGACAGTCCCTGTGTGCCTTGGTACTACAGCAGGTCAAGGAACTCCTTTTATTCAGTATGGAGATTCACTTTGTAGTGGCATTTCAAAAAGGGCTGGGAGAGTTGCCCTGTACTGCACACACTTCGTAATTGCTAATTTCAGGTCTTTTCAGGGTAACTGATTCTGGAATGTAAATAAAAAATTAAGGTTGTGTTTTTAAACTGAGGCGTAATGGAGCAAATGGAAAATTTACATTGTACTCACAGAAGATATTTATTAAGACTGAACAACAAAACAGAATTTCTGAGATGGGTTGTTTTTCTTCTTGAAAAAAATTTAAATTTATGTATTTTAAAAAAAACCCCTCAAGTTGTATTTAAGAATGTAAATATCAAGTTTTTTTAAAAAAACTTTACAAGTAGTTAAACTGTCATTGTTTTATATAACAGAAATCATAGCAGAAAATACATGTAATACTGATAAATAATTCAAGTGCTTAGATTTTAAAAATAATAATTGCCATGAAAATAACCATTTTAATAAAATTTTATACATACACATATATTATATATACATAACCATTTAATACACTTTATATGAAAATTTGGATGGGTTTTATACACTGTATACAAAATAACCATTCTAACAACTGCTTCATATTTATACAAACATGTAAATATAAAACAGCAATTAACTGTAGAGAAAATTCTTCTGAAGAGATTTTGAAAATGATCATTGTCAAGCAGGCTCATTGAGAATTGCACCAACAGACATGGAGGCAGAGCAGGAGTGCCTTGTGTGATGTCTGTGCATCACAAAATAAATCTCACTCATAACCATATACATGGAGCCCTGCAAGACACTGAGCACTTTGTGGCTGAGACACTTCAATCCGTGCTCACCTTAAAAGCAAGGCAGGTGTGTAATAAGTGCTCTGCTGGCTGGGGGCCAGCATCTCACAGGAGGGACCTCAGAGGGTTGGGATCCCCTCCTGCCCCTGGTGTGAGGATGCCCTTGCTCCCAGCAGAGTCCCACAGGCAGCACTTCCTCAGCAATGTCCAGCCTTCAGGTACCAGGGCAAGTTTGGAATGTTTTCCTTTTTCCCACCCGTCTCTTTCTGGAGGAGAAGGTGGAGTGCTTGAGTCTTGAGAAAAAGGTATGATGTATACAAAGGATTGTGCAGCATCTCCCTTCAGAGTTTAGGTTTCCCTGTTTTCCATCGTTCTGGATTTTTAGTGGTTTATTCAGATTAGGTGAAATGAAAAAAAAAAAATTATGGGCACTAAAAGAATTTACAGGGAACTTGTGCTCTAAGCATGTTTCAATACAAATTAGGAAATGTAGGACAGGGTCTGTACTTGGTCCTTTTGCCAAAGAAATATATCACATTCTTGTTTTTATTTTAATTTGTCTGAGACACAAGATGCTGAATACATAATGGGTTCTTTCAGTTTAGTTATATGCATCAGGTAATGTGGGTTTCAATCTTTCCAGTTCATATTTCCAAAATGTTTCCAATTTTAGGAGAACATGAGCCAGTTGCAGACCTCTTAAACTGTCATTTGAACAACATTCTCAGCACAGCTCAGAGATACAAGAAGTGTTCCAGCTTTTGCACAGTACTACATATTGTTCCCATGGCCTTCTTCATATACATCATTATTTCTAAAACTAGACCACAAAAGGTGGCCAAAAATACTCAGATTTAATTGCACCTCTGAGAAGATAGAATTTAACTCAGTTTTTTCCCCAAAATTTTGTGGGTTTTATTTGCACTCAAGGCTTTTATTCTACATATAGTTCTGTTGGTGTGTGGAGCATGCTGACTCAGATTAAATAGAGTTCTTTATACAAAAATACAGTAAATATATCTCAAGGCAACAAGAAAATCTCACTGTGCATTATGTGTAATTGTTATTTATTGATGTGGGGGCCACAGCAGGCCTTACCATTTTAAAAATTGTCTTCAGGAAAATATCTTCTTTTAATTTTTGCAAATCACATTTTCAGCTCTACATTGTGAAGGATGCAAAGCTTTAGATGATACCCGAAGACTTGACAGTATATTATGCCAGAGAGTGACAATTTAAAAAAAAAAAAAAAATCCAGTTCCAAGTGTAAGTTTAAAAATGTAACTAAAAGCCTTCATCAAAGTTTAAAGAGCTTCTTGCGCTTTTAGCATCTGCTTATTCTGATTTATTGACAATGACACACCTAGCAACAGTCATTCCTGCTGAAGCAGTGAAGTAATGGACTTCAGGAGAAAAGGGGAAAAAACAAGTAGGTGCTGCACACAGGAGAGAGGCCGCTGATTACAGACCACTAATTTGTTATGCACTCTGGCAAATCAGCAGTGATTCATATGACAAATAAGGAGAAAAAATTAACAGCTGTCATGTTGTGATGTGTTAATTTCCTGACAGTCTCTGCACTGAAGCCAATTACTGATTTAAGGGCAGGGAGAGAGAGCCCTGTTCAAGCTTCTAATTAGGCTTCTTCAAGACTAAAAGGATAAAAGCAAAAATAAGAGCAAGAGAATGAAGCAGGTAGCCCCAGCTTCATAAAGCATACATGCTTTTAAATCCTCAATTAAATAGCTTTAAGCTTAAGTGTGTTCAAGATAAGAATTTAGAAATATTTATTCACTTTTATCCACGACCCTGTGTTTTAGTCCTTTGTGTAATTGGGAGATTGAGCAAGCCCAGGGCTCTGCCTTGCCCTCCTCCTGCAGCCGTGCAGGTTCTGGATGTGACCTGCTACTAAAACCTTTGTTTAGCACTGCCAGCACCTGCACATCTGCTTCAGACCCAGCCTGCGTGAAGGGACATCAACAAGTTCTTGCCCTTTTGGCCCTGAGAAGGGTCCTTGTGACTTAAGGGAGCAATAATTGCTGGTTAAGGGCTTGGCTTTGACTCCTACCCTTGCATAAGCAGCCCTGACACTCATGGGAGGATCGAGGGGATTCTGGCACATGTGTAGGGAGCTGGGCTCATTCTGGGAGCTCTCGAGGGCCTTCACTTGGATGCAAATTGGAAAGGAGAGCCATCAGCATCCAGCCTGATGGAGTCCAGGGTGAGGCAAGACCTGGAAAGAAAGAGCTTTTCCAATGTTGAGGAAATGTTGAGGCACCAGGTGATTCACGCTGTGGTTGTGAAAGGAGACTGACTCAGTCATGCAATATGATGTACAGCCCCCAACTGTCCCTAAAATGGGCCAATAAACTGGGTATGGCATGAAGCATTCCAGTAAAGTAGCTGATTTTGTAAGAAATATTTTATTTTCTTAATGTAACACTTAAAAATTAAATCCAGGTTTCCTGTCGACCTGCAATATAAACCTACAGCATAAAACTATCAACTGACTGTAAAGAGCCTTTGCCTCTTTTTTTGGCATTTACTCAAAAGTGATGTGTGATATAAAAATCAGGAATTAGTCATTGAAAAGGAAGCATGGATTTGCTCCAAAAGGAAGCAGCATTTTTGTCCACACAATATTTTAAATTTTCTATCTCATATTCAGATGGTCATGAAGAGCCACCTTTACAAGTTTCTACCAAACCTTTTCAGGACTCTCTTTTGCTCTCTAAAAAGCAATTATAGTAAAAGTTTTGAAAAAATCACTTGCATTTTAAAATAGGCAGCCATACCTTATTTTTACATTATGGCTCCCTTCATCTACATTTAAAATATAGCTCTTCCTTTCTTCAGGAATGGGCAGAAGCAGAACTTTAAAGGAAATTCAGCAGCAAATATGATGCGAATTCCTAAAATCACTGAATTTACACTGGGAAATAAAGAAATGTTTCTAACGAAGTTCTACAGCCTGAATTTTAGGCCAGCATCTCCAAAAAAAGTATGATCAGCCCCAGCTTAGACAACTCAATACAGAATTTAGGATATTTAAATGATCCCAGACCAAAATTCCTGTATGCTGTTTGCATTAGACTTCAATCACTGCTCTAGATATAAAATAACAGTTCTGATGACTAGATGAGATCAACTGGAGAGCCAAGTGCTGGTCGGGAAAATAAACTTAAAATATGTGTGTGACGTGTGCTCTAAACTTAATGCTACCAAAGATAAATAAATACATCTGAAGTCAACGTGGTAATTAAGTGACAGTGGAACAATACACAAGAGACTGGCTTTACTGGGGGAATCAACTCAGTCATTTGATATCCACTGCCTGCAATTTTTTCCCACCTTTATTTGGCAACTTTAGTAGATAATAATTTTTATAGGTTTTGAGCATCATGTAAAACAGATTTTGTGCTTTTTTCCTTGCATTTGAATGATTTAGTCATCTAAATTGATGTCATTGGTTCTTAACCTGCTGTAAGTTTGTATGCTAGTAGGATGGATGTCTATTTGTAATAGTTATTAATAATTTTTGTAGATCTCAATATAAGTGATAGTAGAATGCTGTTGTAAGAGCCAGTAAGACCTTTCTGACATTGATTTTGCTTGCAAGTTCATCCTTATTCTTGCTGGGATGGATAAAGGTAATTCAGTCTCTAGGCTTGCTCAATCCAGATCTACTATCAATTCAATTGAAATATGTCTACATTGAATGTATTATCTTTTTCGGAAGGATAGCTAAGTGAATTAAGCACATGCAATACTTATCTTATCACTGTCCAGGCTAACTTATACTTTATTGATTTATAGTGCCCTTCATAAGCACAAAGGTGTTCTGCTCTATTTTATGCCCATGGACTGCTTCAAGCACCTTTGAAATGCAGCCCCTTCTGTCATTAATTTGCTTTCATACTTGATTGCGCCCAGAGCCAACTGCTGGCTCAAACCAGAGTCTTCAAACCCTTTTGAGGATTCCTCATTACAGACTGGGCAGGTGATGCTTTCTTCAGGCTTCCCTAAAAACAGAGGCCAGACAGAATTAAGAGAATAAAAGTGGATATATTTAATGAAGGGCCTTCAGGTACTTTAAGGGCAGGCAGATGAAGCCTCTCCAATGGGCTACACCTAAAATGGACCATGGCCACGAGTTTTTCAGACAGTTATAACTAATTTTGGTGCATTTACATATCAGGGGTTAATCCTCCAATTACAGCTTCAGGTAATGAAGTCACACCCAGTTTGCTCCCCTCCAGTTCACTTTTGTTTATACTTTTTGGGGCCTGAGGCAGTAGAGTATCCTTGAGTTTCAGACCCAGAGGGATTGGTTTGTCTCACCAAAATGTGAAGGCAGTAACTAACACTCTATATAGAGTTTAGAGTTATACCCTAAAGCAGAATGAGATTTGAAAAATAAAAGATCTAAAATCCTAAGACATCACAGGTGATAAGAGGCCAAATCCTGGAGTCCTTCCCAAGCACTGCTGGCCTTTGGGAGCCCTGCACAGAAGCGTGTTGAGTGTTCAGTCCTGGGTGTGACTCTGCTCAGAGCCTCTGCTCTGTAACACATCGACTTGTTCCCTGCTAAGTGGTGTTAAACTGCACTGGGGAACTCCTGGAGCCGGGAGAAAGAGACGTGTATAATCCCCCACAGATGCAGGAGGGGCTCAGATTCCTGCATGATCTTCCCAATTTCTGCTTCTGTAAAAAAGAAAGGGGCAATCTGACTCCTGGGGCATATTTAGTCCTCATCCCAGGAAATCTGTCACTGAAGTCAGTGGGTGTTTTGCCTGAATAAGTATTGAGTAAAGACTGAAGGCTTTGGCCTAACATTTATATCAAATATGGCCTTCCCAAATTCATTAATTCCAGTTTTAAAATTATATTGTCCATATCTCTTTTTACTGTCCCTGACCCCTTTTGCACACTCTCACCATTAACACTCCCAGTCACAGATATCTGGGAACGTATTCCATCATCAGTAATACATTCAACCTGACTCATATTCATAACCCACTCCAAGTTACTGGTATGAAGAGCATGGCCATGGGTTACTAAACACCGGATTTATAAAATGTGAGGAAAGAAATATGCTGCACTTAAAAGTATCAGAGCACATTTTGCAGTGTGCTTGATCTCTTACACATAGTCTTGTGCCACAGTCTGCATTAAAAGCAATTAATATCATCAACTCTTGTGTAAGGAGCACTGGTGGATTTTACCTATTCTATATATTTTACTTTCCATGTGATGATGAATAAATTAATCCCATTAATATTTAATTAACTTTAAGTTGAAAGGTGACATCTAACTTGGCCAACTTACTCTTCTGTAGCTGGTTTAACTTTGGATCATGTGATTTTAATTCTTTCTGTATGACCAGGTGACTAAAGGGGAAAAAAAAAAAGGAAGAAAGGGAAATGCACAGATTAATTTCATTCTTTAACCTTCCTAATGCATCTGCTTGCTTGCATCGAGTCGCAGACAGCAGATCATCACATGATTTATAGTAGTGACCGCTGCCTGCATCTCTCAGGCTAATGACACATACACTAAAGTCATTGATTTGTATGAATAGCCTCCGCTCTTCATTTATCACAATTTAATGTAAGAGTTTGCAATGCAGAAAAAAATTTCACATGGGAAGCATGGCCCCACAGGCCTGACCGCTAAGCAGTTATGAATCATTTGCTGCCTTTTAATATATAGACTGTTCTATTCCTGAAAATGCCCTGTAAGGTCGTGTTTCTTTACAGAACACCACGACAATTAAAAACCAAAAGTAGATGTTTTAAGATAAAGGGTGTATGAAGCGTGGCAAATTGAAACCTTTGTTAGTGTTTCCGTTTTCTCTTTTTTAAAATACAACATAAAAAACCAATTTTGTCATTGATGTAAGCAGGGACAATCCATTTAACTTTAGCAGAGTTGTACCTGGTTTTGTTAATCTGAATTTGGGCCATAAAGCTTATTGATCTGCCTGTGTAGTACACAGAACTCCAGTAAGAATACTGACCTAAAATCAGAAAAGCACTATGAGTAAGAAGGATTTGGCAAATCATTTTACCTCAAGATAAAAAACAAAAGTCAAGTTTAAGTTAGAAGAGAATTTTTGATTTTGCAAATATATTCATTAGGGAAACTTAGAAGTTTTTGTTGTTGTTGGTTTTTTTTTTTTTTTTTTTTTTTTTTTTTTTTTTTTTGTTTGGTTTTTTGTTTGTTCATTTGTTTTTGGGGTTTTTTTTAAGATTAGCCAATACATTGGGGTTTTTTTTTTGTCTTTTAACAAAAGCTGAAAATCCCCATTAATTCTAGCTCCTGCATTGTTTTGTATCATGATTTTAAATGGACATGACAGGTCAAATCTAAATTAGAAGAAATCTTTATTCTTATTATTTTTTATATTTATTAACACAAGTATTATCCAAGCCATTATTTCAAAATTATAAGAATAAAGAAATAATTAATTCCTTAGTAGTGATTTCAAAGCAAAAATTAAGTGCAAGATGTTGATTTCTGATGTATCTGTGACAGAGTGAAAAATAACTGAGAGGATTTAACTCTTTTCCTTATATAAGAAAAACCATAGCATTAATAATCAAGTATGGTATTTGAAACTTAGAAAAGAAAATCTGCTTTTTTCATCTTATACATAAGTTTGTATACATATGATCATTGTTGACTGTAAAAGATGTTGTATTCTTCTGGGGATGACTCCTCTTTGTACAGAAATTAAAGATTTAGCTGTTGGTTTGGTTTTTTCTTTCAAATATGAGATCAAAAGCCTATCAGTGTTTTGGAGTTCTCAATACAATCTTGCTGGTCACAAAATCACTGTTTTCACTGGAGAAGGGAAAGTGAAGGAGTGTTTGTGGTTAACAAACAATGACACCAACTTCTTAGGGAAATATCCACCTTATGTTCCAATACTTGCAGGAGTTACAGTTCACATGATATATTTGCATTTTTCTTTGGTAAAAAATTCATGAAATGAAGGGAAAATATATGCAGTATCACAACACAAGGGAACCAGGTATCCCAAGCATTTTAAACTTTTGCCTTTGTTTCATGAACATTAAATACTGTTAAATTCTAAAGTGCTTGGCAATGTTTTTAGATGTGCAGAAAAAGTGTGATAAAGCTTCTATTGTGTCAGCCACTGACACTGCCAAGTTATTTTCCCTTAAAGATACACTTTGTATGCAAATGCATTTCAAAGATTGAAAACTATGAATTTTCTGAATTTTCTTCTTCTTGTATTGCTTGACAGGGACCATGTGTTAGACTGCCAATATTTAAAAGGAAGGAAAAAGGGAGGATTTTAATGATGACTCTGAAAATTTTGCATTTTGCCTCTAGGTATTTTTGTATAACCAATCGTAATTTTTTTGTTAAGCATATAATTCAACCAATTCCCAGCACAGCATGGGGTGAAATACAGAAAAAAAAAAACAAAAAACCCAAAAAAACCAAAGTAAAAATTGATTTAGAGGAACCTGAGCTATTGATAAAGAGGGTAAGCATAATGACAAAGCCTCACATCTCCCAAACTTCAGACGTTTTTAGCAGGGATCAGCTGTTATCAGAATAAATCACCACCGTGGTGAACACCCTATAGCTGGGATGAATCAGTGCAAGCCAAGGACATCAGTCAGCCTTTAAATGTTCCAAAACAGTCGGGTTTTTAGTCAGTCATTCGACAGATCATGCCATTTTTGGCATCTGGAAGAGGTCAAGTGAGCCTGGTGCAAGGCTGGCCCCTGGTGAGGGTCTCCTCTGGCTCTTCCAGGAGCTCCAAAAACCAACCCTTCCACCTGGAGTAGTGGAAGAGGTTTTCACTCCAGAGCTGAGGCCAGGCCATGATAAAGTTCTACACCTCCTCAAGAGGAACAAAATGTTCCTTTACTCATTTCTGGTAGGAGGATGATATTTATCTAACAGGGCTATTGAGATATTTAATGTTCTGACATGTTAAGCTGTCATGGCAGCAGTACTTTTATACATGGCTACTACCTGTGTAGTTATTTGTTGTCTTTATTTAAAATACGTCTGCAATTTTAAAGCTTGCATACAGTATTTTTTTAGATACAGAACAATCTGTTTTTTGTTTCAGGACGTGGCAGTACTTTGCACAGACTGTTTAGCTGCTGTAGGTGTAATGTATTAAATTGTTTACGTACACAGTTTATACACACATATTCATGGCAGACTGAAAATTATGTTAGAAAATTGTAGAAGAAAATATTGAAATTTGCTGTAGTGTTAGGCAAGTACTGACAAATGCCCCAACACTTATTCATGTTTTATATACCTTTTTCCTCTGCCATTCACTGCAATAATATAGTTCCAGTCCATTAGTACCTGCCACATCACATGTTGTACCTATAACTTCTTGGCAAACAATTCAAGAAAAATCCCTAAAATTAGAGATAACCTATCACAGCCTGCAGGGTCTTATTTGCATGTGTAAATATATAAACAAATCTTGTTTTACTGCAAGGGAGTACGCTTCAAAATGGAACTGACTGCATGTCTGCAAGGAAATATAAATATAAGAACTAGGGCAGGGTAGGGTATTTTGACTTCATGCATGAGTTTGATATGAGACACCTGCTGAGTTCCTAAACTATCTAAAAGGCAGTGTGGAAGCAGGATAAGCCATCCATGTTTTTTCAAGATTATGGCCTTTTATCCAACTGGGGAGATGCCTTGCACATTTCTCAGGCTTCTGAAAAATAAAATAATGACATAATGTAGAGTTCTGGGGCTTGGGAGATCCAAGCAGGCAGCCTGATCTTATTGTTGGAGAAACAAGTGCCAAAATTCCCTGTAGACTTCTGTGAGAGCAGAGTTTGCATTTGAAGTTAAATTTGGGTGGATGGCTGTTTCCTGGAAGGTTTTATTCTTTCAAAATGCACTTGTGTTCTGGCTTCCAGGAAATAAATAAGTTGCTGTAATTGGTTTTTAATATAATGATATTTATCAACTACATATTAGGGAGTGGAGCTCTGATGAAATGTGGGTGTCATGCTCCAAAATGCTTTCTCTGGGGCAGTCTGCTGTGTAGCAGCACTGAAGGAGGTGAAGCCAAGGCTTGGGGCTCTTCCAGCTCTCCACCAGCCTGGCACAGAGCTGTCTGCAAACTGGGTGAGCAAATTTCAAGGCAGCCAGTGAGATGTGAATTAACTTAGTGAGTGTAGCAAATAGTTAAGTTTAAAGGTAATTTTAAATTGCATTGAAGATCTGTAATCCAGATTCTTGGCTGCATCTGGCCTGTGGTTGCTATAACTTGAGAGAGAGGGGCTGCTGAAAGCAGCTCTGGGATGAGGGTGACCTCAAAAGCACCAGTCAGCCCAGTCACCTCTGCCTGCTGATTGCACAGGTCAGTGAAGAGCCTTCTATCACTGCCTTTTCAGGAGGAAAAACTGCACCAGTTGGATCCAAGTTGGAAAAGACATTTAAGATCTTAAGGTGTAGTTGCTTTGAAGTTATTGTCTGTGCAATTAATAATGGACGTTTTAGTTTGTTTGTCCTATGTAGAGTGGAGGAAGATGTGAGAAAAGCCTACAGAAGAGGGTTTGCTGTAGTTAGCGCTGACACGACATTAATTCAGGCTGCTGGATAAAAATGTGACCATGTTGTGGCATTCCCATGTAGCTTCCATGAAATAAGATATGCTTCACTTCCTACTCTGAGCTGTAGCCCCTTCTTGTCACCCTTCACTTTGGAGGTGGCTGGAGTTCATAGCAGGTCTGTGACTCAAGAGCATGCAGAAATGTAGTGCTGTGAAAGATGAGTTCAGCTCTTGTTAGAAAATATTAACAGAACAAGGAAAAGGGTAGAAAAGGTTAAAAGCCCAGAAAACCTTCTTTGATTTTAATTCCTTGGAATCTTTAGAACAAAAGCACAGCAGTGCTTCAGCTTTAAAGTCATAAAATGATGTGGCTCATGTGAACAATTCCCTTTGAGTTCAGGTTCATGATGCTACTTCTGAAAGTATTTCCAGAGCTGCAGCATGGCTATTAGACATTGTTAATAGTAATGAAGAAAATAGGTGTGTTAGATGTGGTCCACCCACATTAACTTTGAAATTTCTGGAGTTTGGTATGATGTTTAAAATGTTCTTATCACCTTGGTATCTGAGCATCATGCAGCAATTATCAATTTAATTTAATTTTGTGTTTTAAATACTTTATAAAAATCTACACAAAGCACATTGTTTAGCCAGGAGATTGTAATATTTTCCTTTTCATCAGTTGCATTCTCTTGGGTGTATCTGTCTCAAATGTCTCTCTTGAGAATGAACACCAGAGGGTTTGGGTTTGTGTTAATTATTTGAGACTTTCAGAAACCCCTATTATTTACTTGCTAAATGTGTATTTCCCTAAGATGATGATCACTTTGCATTTTTTTTTCTCCTTCTTTCTGGGTTTTTCATACCATGATAATTATTCCTGTCATAGGTGCTTACTACTTTATGTCTGGGTGCCATTAAAGTAGTTGCTCTAAAACAACCCCAAAGGTTTTTTAAAACAAAGAGCCCAAATTGTGTCCCTGACTCAGTGAGGCACGAAGCCATTTGGCTGTTTCCAGGCACAGGAGCTGATCCAGCCAGCTGGAATAACCACATGCCCATGGGCAGCTCTGCCATGCTCATGCCATCTCTGCTTCACTCTTGCACTGCTGTGGTGCTGCAGCCCCTCCAAGCTGCTGCTGGCTGGGCTCCAGCTGTGAGGCTGCAATGCAGGCACAGCTGGGATGCAGCTGGCTGCACCTGCCCACCTGGGCATGGCCCGAGGCACAGCTGCACTCCTGCAGCCCGGCCTGCTCCTCTTCCTGGGCTGCTCCTCTTCCTGGGCTGCTCCTCTTCCTGGGCTGCTCCTGAGAACGTTGTCTTGACCCAGCTAAAGGAATATCTGGCAGTGTGTCACAAGTGAGCAGTGCCCTGCTCCCTCTGCCCTTCAGGCTTGCCTGAGTGACAGCTTAGGCAGGACATTCCACAGCAGAAGGGAGACTGCTGAGATGTGCCAGAGACACCCAGAAGTGAGCTCTGTGCTGATTCCATACCAGTTCTGTGTGTGGACATACTTCACATGAGCTATACAGAAAACAGAAGAGAACCTTACCTGTGTCCAAAGCAAAGAAGGAGATATGATTTGTAACAGGAACCCCTGTTCATTCTGTTTCCATTCTCTGCTCCTACAGCTCACAAGATTCCCTCTTGCAGGATGAGCTGGGATATACAAAAACTGATATTTTTTCTGTGTTGCAGAAGAGGAACATAGGAAAGTTTCATGGGCCATACCTATTTTGCTATTTCCTTAAAGCAAATACTCATTGTAAAATTTCTAAATATTACTGAATTTACTCAGGCATCCACTTCATGCAGGTTTGTTTTTGTTGTTGGTTTTTTTTGTTTTGTTTTTGTTTTTGTTTTTGTTTTTGTTCAGAGCCTAGTTCTCTTTCCCCTAGTCCATAGCTGTGTGAAGAAATAAGTTCCCACCCCAAGAATTTTCAGGATAATTAATTTTTACAAAGGCAATTTCTTTCTATACAGTCATATTTTGTCTCAAAAATATGAGAGAACACTTGTCCTCTAATAGATTTTTTTATCTGTTGTAAATTTTTTTACTGAAATAGTTAAATTTGTCAAATTTTCTCTTGTAGAAAAGTGCTAGCCACGGCAGAACTTTCTCCCTAACATTTAGCTATATCAGAAACCTATTTCTATTAAAAATGTTGAATCTGTGCATTAATTTCCAAATTCTAAAGATCAACCAAAACCAGTGTGCATTTTTCCAACAACTTCTATAAACAGTCTCCAAGTTCCATTTGCTATTATAATTATTATAATTATACGGTTGATTAATTCTTGTCTGAAAAAAAAAAAAAAAAAAAAAAGACAAAAACCACTTGGAAGTTATCAGCAGTTTTTCGCATTTTATCATGGGGTAGGGTTGTCCAAGAGACCTGGGCAGAGGGATTTCTATTAAGCAAATGTTGCTCTGCAGCAGTGAAGTGTTGCAGGGGGCAATAGGAAGCAGAACACAAACCCAGCCTTGGCAGGGCAGTTCCCTTGGGAGCAGTGACAGTTCCAGCAGCTCCACCTCAGCCCATCGTGTCCCCAGCCCTTCATTTACCCTGGTATTTGCTCTTGGGCAGCACTGTGGTCACTAGATCACAACATTTGCTCAGCTGAAATGCCTGCCCTCTTTCTTCCTCCCCAGCTTGTCTCTATACCAAGAGACTCACTCTTTCCTTCCTGCTACAGTTTTGCCTCAGTCTCCTCTTTTCCACCCAAAAACCCTGCAACTGCTTAAAAACTGTGAATGTATAATAGACTTCAGCATGTGTTCATAAACTACCTATGAAAATAAAACCCTGCCTATGAAAATAAAAGCACATGAGCTGAATCAGCAATTGTTACTTGCAACTATTTGATCCTCTGTTGTCATGGCTATAATACATAGCCATCATAAAGGAAATAAAAAACATTTGATGCTCCTTTCTCAAATTCATCATCTGTATATCCTGCTTTCTGAAAAACAAAACTAAAAATCCCAATCTGTTGTATTAAAGGTATTTGCTGGGCAAGTGCTACAGAAACAAACATTGTGGTACACGACCAGTTGTTTTTATGGCCCCTGCTCAGGATATTTCTTAAAGTTTAGAGTCACACTCTGGAGTCAGGAAATACTTAATGGAATGTAAGAAAAGAACCAAAATACAAACCAAAAAAAGAAAAAAGAGTCAAAATATGTTCTGCTATATAGTGCTTAGTACTAGATCTGATTGACACCTAGTCTGTTGAGTTCTCAGAAAAATCAGCGGAGGCAAATGTAGCAAAGATGTACAGAAAAAAATTATTCTTTCACAAAATATGAACACTGCTATGAAATCAAAATCTGTAAAACACAGCCAGTCCCCCTAAACTGTCTGGGAATGCTACCTGAGATAAGTTACTCAGCAAGATACAGTTTTAGAGAGGCAATGATATATTTTTCTTACATCTTTGGGTTTAGATGTTTTTATAGTTTCCCCTCTCTGCTCTGATACCTGACTACAGTAGGTCTCCCTAGGCCTACCAATAACCTCTTTGCTGATTCCTTCCTGCTGCAGGTTTGTCAATGCTGCCCATAAATCCCCATAATCTCATCTCCTCTTTTATACTTGACTGTCTCTTCAGCTATCCTAAAACAATCTTTACTGAGCCCATATTCAGTGACTTGGCCTCATTTCCTCCAAAAGCAGTAATGGGACAGGACAGCTTCATTTCCATTTTACAGGAGCATTAGGAAGTGGTGGTCACCTGGATAAGAATAACATGGATCAAGATTCTGAAACTATTGAACACTGTGGTCATTCTCTCTGAGGAGGAAGCAAGCTCATCTTTCTCTTGACATCAAGCCTAGCACAGGGAAGCAGTGGTGCAATTCCCAATATCCTTCTGCCTGTTTTGATGAGGTTGCATAAGAATCCATCATGGTTTGTTTTGCTAGAAGCAAACCTTCTCTAAGAACTGTATAGACAGACTTATGTGTAGCAAAATTAAACACTTTGAAGATTTTCTTAATTGACTTCCCCCTTTCCCCCAAGAGACTCATCTTTCTTAATCTCCTCAACGAAGAGAGTAAAAGAATAGGTTTTCTGGCCCCTAGCCCTTTCTCTTAGCAACCTGAAGACAAGAAACTCAGGTGCCATTTTACTGTCCAATATTAACTGTTAGGAAAGTGCTGAGAAAGTGAATTAATTGAGTGTGGGCTGCAGATGAGTTGAATAACATCACACACTGACACACACTGTTCATTAGATTTCTTGATGCAAAGGTGGTTCTGCAATAATGGTACCCATGTTTTAATCTTATCTCTCAGGCTTGGGGAAGGAAGATAAAGCACTCTGCTGTGTAACTGAACTGTTTCATAGGTGCTGGAGTCCTGAGAAATGTTCTTAATACCCTTTCCAATGGCTCTAGCACATCTTAAATTGCATTACAAAAAATTCAGCTAAAATTTCATCACTCCCAAGGCACCTGGTCATTTGCAAAACCAGGTTGGTGTACATCTATTATATAGATTAAAAAATAACAACAAAAAGACCAAGTAAGTTTGGGTGTATACAATTAACAACAAGGATATTGCTCATCTTCATTTCCCTTATAAACACTTCCTATATTTTCTTTGCTTTAAGTGCAGAACCCCTTAAAGGGGGGGGGGGGGGGAAAGACCCAGTTCTCACCCACTGTTCTGAAAAATGGACCCTGTTCTGTTCCCGTGGCAGTGGCTAATGCTTGTTTCAGTTACTCAGCATGATGCTGTAATGGAAGAACTGTTTAGATTGAAGCTCCATCTGCTTATCAGTGAGAGGCTGCAAGCCTGATGGCACACTCCACTGCCTCTGTTGGTGTGGAGAGGAGGCTCTGCAAAGGGCTGTGGGAGGAGTAAGAGTCATGGTAGTGAAAGCAATGCTGAGGGAAGGGGCTAGAAGGAGGTAGAGCCCTCTGAGATGTTCTGGCTGGCAGACTGCAGGAGTAGCCCCTCTGAGCAGGTGTAGAGTGAAGCAGTGGCTGCTTCTCACTGTACAGGGCAGCAACCAGACTAAGTCTTTGTGGATGTGTGACAATCTAGCTCTTTAATTGGTTCCACAGGTTGTCAATATTCAGAGCTAATCACTGATTGGTTTTGCCACAGCTTTTCTTCACTCAATGCAAAACCAGCACAAGAAGTGAGGTAAGGTAAGAGGGAGTTATATGGAATGATCTGGTATTACTTGAAGATAAAGAGAGTTTAGCAAGGCACAAGTGCATGTATGGAATACTGCCGTGCAAGGTCTGTGACCTTATAGAAATTTGAGTAAAGCACTTTAGTAACATGAGACCATGTTAAGGGATTGAAGTTGACTGATACGGGACCTGGAGAGAGAAAAACCTGTCAGGGACAGTGAAGGTACAGTGAGGTTACATGGGAAAATAAGAAACATCTTGGAGCGTGCCAGGTGTGAAGGAGGGAGACCGAGTGTGCCAGTCAGCTGTGCTGGGTCTGGAGGAGCCAAGGCAGCTTTGGAGCAAGGGGAGTAGATGAGGAACAGTGGGCAGGAAAAAGCTGTCCTGTACTCAGCATCCCTGGCACCTGGGGTTGACCATGTACCCTCTGGGTGCAAAGGATGAGCACAGTGGTTTTAGAGCTGCTGAGGAAAGGGATAGAAGCAAGACAAACATGTGGCATAGGCTTTATTTGGGCCTTTTTGGGAGTGAAAGGCTTTACACATTGCCCAAATAAGCATGGTTCTGGGATGTGTCTTCAAGGTACCAGGGAGGAAAGCAAGGCAGTTTCAGCTGTAAAAGATGGCAACAGGAGGAGCTGGATGCTTTTAGAGACCCTCACAACCCAGAGATCAAATTTGTCCTCACAAAGGACCCAGAATTGCAAGCAATCAGTACCTTGTAACATTGCTTTTGTGGATGTTCTTAAGATGCAAGTCTTCATGCTGTAATTCTTGTGTAATGAATCTAACTCAGGCTGGGAGGTTTTTATTTCTGTTTTTAGACCAGCTGATTTTCTATATTTGACATGAGAGAAAAAATATTTTACTCTTTTTTACAAAAACTGCTGTAAATTAAAATTTAACCTTAAATTCTACAAAGCTAAGATATCACCATTTGTGCAGACCATATTCATCCTTATTTCACAGCAGTGCATTAGGTAACAAAGATAAAACTTGCAGAGCCTTCATACTCCTTGTCTTGTCTCCACCAATTCCGTGGCATTGTCATAGACACTACTATCCTGTGTGTCTCTCCACCTCTTTCTGTGCTTTCCCACTCTGCAGATAACAACTGGTCTCCACTGGGATTGATTTACACATTAAACATTCATTATTTTCCTGCCCTTAGTTATGCAACATCACCGTGCCTGGCCAGCAGCAAGACGTGGTGAAAACCTCAGTGCTGGGGCCTGGCGTGTTTCTGCTTCTGGTGTCAGCCCTCCCGGGTAGTGGCAGGAAACTGTATCTCCCAAACCTGTCAAATCTATCACTCTTCTCGTTCAAATGTTGACAGGCCTTGGTAAAGCACACTTTAAACAGATCTGTTCTCTGTCACTGCCATGACAGTAATACATGAATCCACAATCACAATGATTTTAGGAACAGACAGACAACATGAGCTATAAAAGCCTGATCCTGTTAGAGCTTTCTTGGATGAGTATTTTAAAGGGAATATTTTTGTGCTAACATTTTTGAGAGTATTGCATGTCTCTGATCCTGAATCTCTTGTTCCTTTGTGATATCTTGATCCCTTATCTTGACTCTTCAAATATTCTTCATTTTTCTTGTGGCTACCTCAATCTATTTGCTGGAGTTTCAAAGCCTTTTACTGGATATTGTTGGCATGTTGTATCTAAATATCCAATAATGTGGTGAATCACTACTCCTCTTCAACTGAGCTGAATGCCAAAGTCACAATAGATGTAGTTTGAAAGAAGGAGGCATTATTTATCTCACTGGACATTCAAGATAGAACCATATTTACTGTAAGAAGAATCTGATGGCAGAAGAAGCCCTCAAATGCTAATAACATCCCATAATAAAACTGGGCTGGAGATTAGTGATGCCAATGATGTCTGTGAGCATGGATGGCCAATTGTATGTGGAATTTCTGATTTGACTGTGTAGTAATGCACTTGAAGGACTATCTAAGTCAAAAAGTATGTGTTTTTAAACCCTCTGGCCCATGGTGCACTTCTCATAGTAGGCACAGTCAAAACTCCTGTGCTGTTTTTTTTCACCCAGAATATTTCTCCTGAATATTTCTAGTGTAGATATTACCATATGTTGCAAAATGAAATTTCTGATTCACGAGTCACCAAAGGAAATAAGTTTCTGTTAGGGTCAGGAAGAACAGTTTTGATGCCCACCATCTCATAAGCTGAGTGTTTAACAACTGCCCCTTGGTGATCTACCATGGTAGGTTAGTAAATACTAATATTTATCTTTAACAGAACTGATACAAAAGCTTCAGGAGTAGGGATAATGTGTTAGGACTAAGCAGTTTTCTGAATTGTCATAGTGCTGTGCACTGTGAACTGTTTCTGATGTTGTTGAGGACTTGTAACCTTGAATTGGATGTGTTCAGTATGGGCACCCTAATGGCCAGATTTAGTTTTCTCGGTTTTCTGAAAGAGTTTTTAAAGTTTGAACATTAGAAGCACAGTGCTTCAAGAACAGATAATTTTGCTTTGAGGATAATATGTCCAGAGGACTATTGGTTTAAAAAAAGTTGTGGATTTGTCTTAAAGTTCAAAACATCCTATAAATTGCTGTCTTTTGCATTTTGAAGCTTTTAGAGGGGTTTTTTTTGTGTGACTGACTAGGGACAAAGTTTGAAATTCACCCTGGCTATAGCAATAGGCAGGCTAATGTCCATATTGAAATATTTAACATTATAGTGTCATTGTTAATAGCATTAGAATTGTTACCAAAATATTAGTTGATTCCATATATCCATCGCATCTCAGGCTCTGTGCAGAGGTTGCACATTTCTCTCTTCATGTACAGTGCTAACTTTTCACAAACAAGATTAAAAGAGGAATAGAGTAGCATTTTTTTGCCACTTTCTCCAAATTACCTTAAAATTTTAAGTATATGGAATATAATTACCAAAAGTGTATCAGTAACATTTAAGTTCCTAGTGGGTAAGCAAGTCTGGCTGTTCCATAATGTTCAGGTGCACAGCTCTTATGAGATGAAGGCATAAGTATATTGCCAGTTCCTTTGATACCATAATGTTTCCCTAATGGAACCATGGAACAACATTAGACAGGTTTCCCAACACCTCCCAGAAGGGTGGATAAAATACAGTTTCTCACTATAGTCTTCTCTGTGTTTTAATATGAACTCTTTTTCCTGTGGTAGCAGTAGCCTATATGCAGTGTTTTCACCCCTTTACAGACTGATAATGAGTGAATGTTCATGTGGTCTGTTGCACAACACTAAGCTCTTATTTCACTGTCTGCAGTTATGTTCAGTAAGTACAATATGAACATCATCTCAATTAACAGAGTACCTTCAGGGCTTTTCTTAGCCAACTATTCTAGCACGCTTGTCCATACTGTCATCAGCACCTAATCAACTAATGATGGCTGAAAATGAGGAAGGCCAATCCCAATAAATCCAAAGGATAGTAATTTTTCTCTTTTAATGCCCTTCTCCCTCCTTCTTCCTTCTTCCTACGGCACATTGCAGTAAATTAATGTCATGGTGGTTATTACAGTAGCGCTGCTATGGCAAGTATTCAAGCAACGGTCCTCGAATATTTTACCTCAGCATTTATTTGTCCATAAAATAAAATAGGATTTATTGCAGTACTCTCTGGTTTGAGGACTGCATGGACAGCAGCTGTGACAACTCCTTATCTCCACTGCAGGTGAAGATATAGGGGATGTTTCACTGAAGCTAAGGAGAAACAAGGAACATGGTCAGTCAACTACACAACAAAGGTATCGCACAAATTGGTAAAATAAATAAATATTAACATTTAAAAAAAATTCCTTCTTTGTACCTAATAAAGACTCTAAGAAAAATCATTCAGTAATTTTGTCCTTTAAAGGTCTCAGTAAATTAAAAAGAGTATTCATTGCTTTGAAGATTACTGTGTCCAAATCAGATACAGGATTTTGAGACTGAAAGATGGAAAGATAAATGTGAGGAATTATTGTTGCAAGCCCTATTCAGACAGAGCATAAGAGAAGGAATTACAAACAGAAAAAAAAAATCTCAGTCAATACAATTTTACTGAGGTTTATTGTTAGTGTTTTCACTTTAAAAATAGATGTTTTTCACTACTTAAAAGGCTCCACCTTAAAGAAAAAAAAAAGCTCCCAGATTATAAAACATAGGTTCTGAAACCAGCCCTGTGGAGATGCAACTGCTGGCTTAGAGATATTCATATTTTCAGCTGCATGTAAATTTCTGTGTGTCATTAACATCTCTGAGCTCTGTAATTAGGTCTCTCCTGATCTGGTTATAGTTTCTGTACATTATGAGTATGTAAGCCTCTCCAGGGAAGCACAAGGCCAGCCTTACAGGGTTTCCCATTCTGTTCCACAATTATGCTCTTACATCCTAGCAACTGCTTGCTTCGAGGTTACAGTGAGATCCCAGGGAAAGGCTATAAAGCATTATCAGTCTTTGCCAGCACGGTTCTCTGCCACTACACCAAGGCTAGAGCACCTCCTTCCTTCATAGACTCTCTTCTTTTCCCTACCTGACACACCTCATTTTAAATATATTCTCTCAATTTTTAAATTTTTTTTATTATTCCTGAAACTGCTCTCCAATTTCCAGTTATAGTTATTTGTTCACTTTTTTTTTTTTTTTTTTTTTTTTTTTTTTTTTTTTTTTGTATGAGAAAAAGATATTCCTCCAATGAGAAATGTGTATCTAAAACTCTAGCTGTGTTTGAAAGAATGTTTCTTCTGAATAAATAATATCTCAGGAAATGAAATATAACATATAAACCAAACTGTTTGTCTTTCTCGTCTGCTTCTCACTGGGAAGCACCAGAGAGTTCAAGTACAAAGGGAAAAGTGGTTTATTAAAGGATGCTTGCATTTGGATTAGTTTGTTCTGCAAGCCTTGTCTTGTAACATCATATCCAGGAAATGCTGTCCTCAATATAAGGAAGTGCTCATTCCATGGGCCTGACTCTTTTTTGATTTTTCTTGAATGGGGTTTCTGCTTAGGTATAACAAAATATTGGATAATGAAGATAGAAAACCGATAAAGAGTAAAAAAAAAAAAAAAAATGGAATAGCTTAGAATGAATTCTGTGTGTAATTACTTGCATTTTTGCTAACTACTGTATAAACAACGCTTTTAACAAGGCAAATTGGAAACGTGAAGACAAATCAGCTTAGGGATAGAGCTCCAATTTATTACACAATGATAACTGAAAACTTTGTTTCTGCTGCGTTGCAGTCAATTTCTACTGAGCTCACACTCTGAATGTGTGATTAATCATATGAGCACTGGGGTTGCCAATAAATACCAAAACCTTAAAACTATAACAACTTGATCATTTTGTGCGGTCATTCCAAATAGCTAAACAACCAGAAATTGTCAATGTGCACCAGGATCAATGCTCCGGGGTCTCTACATAAGATTGATTTCCCTCTCTGAGGATTTCATCTCTCTCATCAACAAAAACATTTTGTCCTCCCTAAATAATCCAATCGAATGCCATCCTCCTGTGCAACAGTGAGAGGTTTAAATTGTTTGGATTAATCTCTGCTTTGAGGTGGCCTGGAAAGTCTCTGTAACTTTGTCAAATATAGCCTGGAGGGAGAACTGCTGTGGCTTGATATGTGCTAAAAATAAACAAATAATGAGAGTGTCTAAAAATCATGTTGTGCTTTAAAAACAATATGTGTGTGAGAAAATATTTTTTAAAGCTCTTGCTTCTAATACAGAATATAATAACTGTTGGTGTACTCCTTGCTAAGGCCTACCAGCTCCTCTCTGCTGGAGATGGGGAAGGAGATTGGGAGCTATAGGACAGATGCAGAAACCTGCAGAGATGCTCCCCAGAAGATGAGTGGAGCAGGTCAGAGATGGGACAAAAGAAACTGTCACCACCCACAGCCTTCTCCCTGCTCTGCACAGTGAATGCACAGGTGAGGTTTAATAGGATTCAGATTCTGATTCTCTGTGTCTCCTTCAGAAGATAATTTTGTACATTTGCAGTGGAGAAAGACCAAGCAGAAATGTTGTCTCAAGGGAATCTTTGCAATCAAATAAGACAGGCTGCAGGAGGCAGCATGGAGAAGACCCCTATAGCACAGATGTCTGCTTTCCGTGGTTTTCTTGTCCATTATACAAACAGCCTTTCCATGATCTGCATGACACTGTAAGTTGGATGAATGGAGATTTTGTGATCTTTATCCAACATGTTCTGGAAGGAAGACAGAGCACAGACCCAGGTTCCTAATGAATTCTGTGTCTGCTGTAATTGGGGTGCAGCAAGGCAATCAATTTGTATCCCCAGAAAGTACTTATAATATTGCATTGTTTCTTTATTTATACTTTAGGTGCTTTTGGAAGTGTTGGCCAGAAGCTCTCCATGACTGGCACCCCACAGAACAGGAGGGTCAGACTTTGCCTGAGCAGGTGACAGTGCACGTGGATTGCATTTGGAGGTTGCAGACATGAGCCAGGTTGGGAAACAGGCATTCTTGGAATTTTGTGTTGAGATTTCCAGAACAAGGGTGGGTCTGTGTCATCCTTTATAGACTTTCAGGGCTGTGGTGAACAACTGGTGTTTAAATGTTGGGTTAAGGTGCCAAAATGATGGCCACAAAGGCCAAGAATATCTTGTTTCTATCTTGGACTGGTGTTAGCTCAGAAATGTTAAAAGAGATGTGCTAAATAGGTCTCTCAAAGTGGAGTTTGTTTTAATTAGGTTATAGGTTAGGTTATCTTAGTCTCAAACACCAAAATGGTAAACTGGTTTTGAAGGAATTGAATATTTATTTAGAAACAGGCCAAGAACAGATTGCTCCAGAAATTCTAAATATCCTCAGAGTATCTGTGGTTTGAGCTTTGCCATGCTCCAAATGTAAACTTTTTTTTTTTACCCTTCTGTTGCAAAAAAAATCCCCTTTGTAGAGCTGTAAAACAAATCTTACAAATGTCATTGTACATAGTAGTGTACATCCAATTTGAGGACAAAAATATTTTCAGTAAGATGAAGCATATATTTCTCCTTTGTAAACATTTGAAAGGTAGAAAATGCTATGAAAGGTAATGACTGAAGGAAGAAAATATCACTTCATTCCTTTGAAACCTAAAAATAAATTTGAAGGGATATGCCTACTACTATGAGGAGTACATATGGATTTCTTGCTGACATTAGTCTCCAAATTGAATGTCAGACTCACCAAGAGTGAGGGGGGAGAGAGGGGTGTGCATGGGGGAGAAGGCCAGGAGACTAAATTTAGTAGTAGAAGGGGAAGATGAAACATCATGATTGTCATTAGGAAAACTTCTAAACCATATTTGTACATTATCTTGGGGAAAACCTAAGTGGCACATGTTAACAAAAGCAAAGACACCACACCATGATGTTGTGCCCTCAGGGCCCTCTCTGCTTGACAAGAAGATGTTGCAGAGTGCGCATGCACACCAGAAATTTATGATTTCCTTGAAAGGCAGAGATAAGTATTTTCAAGTCTCTCATGCACAAAAGAATGAAATGAACTATTAGAGATGAATGTTGGTAGATCACAGTGTCTAGAAGTCCATCATAGCTTTTTTTGAGTAGATATATAACAATGTAACAGGTAAATGTGTAATGCATCAAGATTCCATGTTTTATAAACAAAAGAATAAGTAAATATCCCCAGTCTATTTTGGTATTATTTTTTAATTAAGTCAGAGGGTAAGGAAGAGGCACTCAGATAAATGTGTTCACCTGGAGTTCACTGGAAAAATTTAAGTTTGGCCCAGAATGGCTAGAAAATGGCTATGAAATGGCTAGAATCATCTGCCAAACTGCCAGAGGGTGCTGGTAGCAATACCACTTCACAGCTGCCATGTCTCAGTCTTGAGCTTCTAAGAAGAACACTACAAACTAATAAGTAATTATCTTTTTACTTTAGAGAAAATAAATATCAGTCATGCCTCAGAAAATGGCATAAATGTGAGCCTAAAGATGGTTATTTGTTTTCTCATTTTACAAGGGCACAGATCAGAAGGGATCCCCTGTGTCAGGATCCTGCCTACCAAGCAAACCCCCTTGCTGGCCATGCCCTCCCCACAGGAAATGGAACAGGAAGGTCCACACTGCCAGGCTGCAGAAATGTGTGAAGGAAAGTCAAACCTGTGTGAGGCAGAAATAAATGTGTGGGAGTAACTTCATAGGTCACTAAATTTCAAAGAAGCCATTCAATAAAATTTGCAAAGTAACAAATGTTAGTCTTAAACTAACATATGAGTAAATTTATATATCAATCTATATGCAAATATTAGTATTTAAATTTCCGTGTATGTAACTTTATGCGTTTATTAGAAATTAAATAAGATCTAATTGCGGAGAATTTTTTTTTTGTTAAAACTTAGAAATTAAAAAAAAAATAGAAGAGTTGTCTCTGTAGTGCCTGGAAATTGACAAGAAAGACACTGAAATATCATACTGACAGCACTGAAAAACCTAGAAACACTTATATAATATAAACCACAATTTGAGACTACAAATTCTCAAAGAACCCATGAAAGAGATGGGTTTTTGCATGCACACCACATATGTGAGTGGTTAAAGGGTCAGGATCTAAGAACCAAGTGTTTGGCTTTATTTTTTAATAAATCATGTAAAAAAAATATTTGAGGAAATAAATTTGCAGAATACGAGTTCAGGAATGCTAATTACTAAGAGTTCCTTTATGCACTCCAATGTGTTAAAAGATGAATATTCCATGGTTGATTAAGTTTATGACCAGTCACATCCGAAGAGAAACAACTATTGTGGAAAGGAAGAGAGAGAACATTGCTGCTGAGCCTTTTATTTTGATCCTTAAGGTGCTAAACCTGCCCTTGAAGTCATCCACAGAGCCCAAAGGAAGGCACATTCTGGGAGGGGCAGGGCTCCCCACCCTGTGCTCATGGCTGGAGGAGGCAGGTTTGGGCTGGAGTGTCCTCAGGGGGCAGCTGGGACAGTGGAAAGGGCAGAGCAGTGTTTGCACGTCCCCCTCAAGGGAGCTGCCAGAGCCACACTGCCATGGTGCTGGTCACCCCCTCCCATGGGATGGTGTGTATGTGTGCGCCAGGCTCTGGCCACTGCCCTCAGGAGCTTTTAGCACTGCTGCAGGGTGGGAAAGTGTGTCCTGATGACCCAGAATGTGTCCTAACATAGGGAGTAGCTCCATGTCTCACCACCCTTTGACCTTCCTTCCTTCAAGGGCAGACTTTTCCCTTGCCTTTCTTCTTTCACGTGCAGACCTTTCCTTTTTCCTCTCTTTCTTCAAGGACAGACGTTTCCTTTTTCCTCTCTTCTTTCAAGGACAGACTTTTCCTTTTTCCTTTCCTCCTTCAAGGGCAGACCTTTCCTTTGGCTGTGTCTCCTTGGCTGTGTTGGGTACCCCTGTGACTGCCTTTCCTCAAACTGGAGCTAAGGCCTATCTCTGTCCATAAAGGAGTGATCCAAGGTCACAGGGAACCTCATAGAAAGGAGTGGAAATCCCAGTGTTTGAACCAATAATGAGAAGTGATTTTCTTCAGTCTCCCCCCTTCTGTAAGTAGTTCAGTGAATTTGAGAATGAGCAAAGGATATTTGAGTAATCCTTTATGTATGTCCTTAGACCACCTTGTTATGCTCTTGCACTTTTTAAGCAAGGAATTTGGTTTACCCTTCTAGGGGTTCCAGAGGCTCCCTTTTGGGGCATCATTTTGAGTCTTCCTGCTCATTGTGGCTAAGTTGAGAGGCAGATAAATGCATCAGCTCATGTCCCAATCAGTGTCTGCTTTATGAGCATACTCCTTTTATTATATTTGTCCATAATGTTATTCTGTTTGTTTCCCAGTATGGAAAGTGGCAGAGAGAGGCCTTTATCCTACATTTGCCCCTATGGGCTCCATAAGCCACGCTGTGATTTTATTATTTCAGTAACATTTCCAGGTGCTATAAACAGCCAAAACATTTTTGGGTATGACATTTTTTCAGGACTTCAGCCTTTAGGCACCTGCTTTTGGTTTCTTTCCCCTTATTCATGACAATTCTTTAAATGGTTAATGGTTCAAGCCTTGGAAATACAAATCCTGTGTCTGGGGAATGCTGTGATTTTTCTCTGTCTCAGGGTGATAATACAGAGATTTGCATCTGAGATAGGGATGTTCCACTTCTGACGCCTTTCTGTACCTTCGAGCATGTTCAGGCGATGTGGCATCTCCACTGAAGTTATGGAAACATAGTAACACTTTAAATTAAGGTGATCTGTATAAATATTTTATTATTTATACAGCATTCAATAACGTGCTTGTAAAAAAAAAAAACTTGGGAGTATGCATTGAAACAGCAGACAAACTATTTGAACAATACTTACATCTTAAAATATTGTTGTAACAGCTTATCACCTTGCTGTGGCAGCATTTTAAGCATTTATTGATGATGCATTTTATAACATGCCTTACAATAAGTTATTAAGGGATGTAGTGGCACCAACTAATCATTTCATAAACATGAATAAACCATTTATACAGGGCACCTTAATTTAAAGTGCTTGTTGGAACTTGCATAAAATGTTTTGAACAGCTGACACGCAGTATTGGTTCTTCACGTAGTGCCAAAGTGGTGTCATGTCCTGGTATGCAAGAATCTTATGTGGAACTGGAGCTTTATTGCTTCCAGTGATGGAGCTGGGAACTGCACAGTAATTCCAAACACAAAATGTTGTAAATCTCTTCTGAAAGAGTGTACGAGGAAGTGCATAAGCAATATCCAGGAGATTCTGGTGACAAATAATGTAGAAGCATGTTATTGCTCATTCTATATTTAAGGAAAAAAGGAAGGAAAAAAAAATCTATTTGCTTTTAGCAATAATACAACCTGTGTGTAAGAAAATGTTGTTCAGAGGTAGGGTACATATTTCACTCCTTGCCAAGCAATTAAAAAAACCCTGCATGATGATCAAAATTCAGTCAGCAAATAAATGATCTTTACATAGATCAAAGAAAAAGTATCTGTACCATCAAAATAAAACTCTGAGGCATGTAGAAGGTGATGATTAAGGACAAAATTTGTACACTAATACTAAAATAATTCCAGAAATGAGGAGAAAAGATGTCATGCGATTAAAAATCTCATGAACAACACTGCTGCATTTCTTACTATTGGCTATGATTTACTAGGAGCATTTAAAGCAATGCTAAAAAAAAAATGAAGTCATACCTTCTTCCCCTCCCCCTGCAGATATAGATTTTATTTGACCTATTGCTTTTAAAACAGAATGGCTTAAAAAGCGCTCTTTACATGATAAAACTCAAAGACAAAAGAGAGAATGCAAATCATTTCTATATTACATATATGTTGCTCCATTTGGCAAAATCAAATTAGATCTTTTCATCTCCTTACTGTAGAACAAAAACAGAGCAATATTATGAAATTTTGCAGGGCTTTATTTCTAGGCGTCTTTTGTGTCCAGTCTTTTAAACTCAGGTTTTTCTGCCTTTTTTACTGACAAGCCCACAATTTTCAGAAAAGAAAGCTAGCATTAATTAAGACAGTGCCAGCTGTAATTTTCTTGGGAAGTAAATTTCTGCACAACTAAAGGTTACAGAGACCTTTTCACTGTCAAAATTTACTACAGCCTGTGAATGTTAATGTTTCTAATGAAGACATGTTCTCTGTCCCTGAACTTAAAAGTACCCTGAGAAGAAGGCAAAGAGAAAAAAAACTCTATTTGACGAATGTATCTGGAGTCTGTGCATTAATGCAGGGTTATGCCTGCTGGTGCATATTGTAATTATAGTGTTTGGATAGCCTTGTTTTCTAAACAAGGAATATTGCTATAAATTGGCAATTTTGCATGAAGAGTAGGCTTGTAGTAGGTGCCTTATGTTACAAATAAGACAGTGGTATAATAAGCATTTAACCCATTAGACTTGGGGATATTCTCAGCTAAGTCTGGAGAGGAGCTGTAATATAGAATGTGGAATGAAAAGGTACTTTGGGTCTTTCTATGGGTGCAGCAGAAGAACACATTCATTATCTTCTAATGATCATTGTAATTTTAATGATAATTTTTTTCTCCATTTTAAGTGAAATCAGCTGCTTCTAAAAAGAAGTATCTGGCTTTGCTCTATTTTCTTATTTGAAGCTGATTAAATAGTAAACTATATATAGTTATATAGTTTTTGTTATTTTGTCAATGTGCTTTTTTTCCCCTATCCCTACAGTATTTACTGCCAGCCAGAGTGGCAAATAAAAAGAAAACTTAACATCGCAGAAAGGATGATATTCTTAATTTTTTGTTGTTTTGTATTTTATGGGATATTTATTTTTTTATTCTTTATAGGTGCTTTTCCTAAAGCAGAATGAGAACCTTTAGAAAAAAAATCTGCTTGTTGTCTTATGCATGAAGTTCTCAAAACAAAAACCACTATTATGTGAAATTACTCTTGATTTCCCATGCAGCACTGTGGTCAATATGGGTAAGAAAAAAATTAGCCTAATTCATGACTATGTTGGTTAAAAATGGAAAAATCAGAGGAATGCAGGTTTTGCAAAATTTTAGAAATATGATCTTAATGATATGCTGCTAATATCTATGTTTAATGTGGAGTTTTAAAAATGGGGCATTAGATTGCAAACTGAGCGGTTTTTCTTCATCAGAATGTTCAGGTAGCTGTCATTCCTCTTCCTTGCCCTTCCCCCTCCCAATTTCCAAGACTTTGGAGCTGAGGTTTTCCAAGACACTGAGCTTTATGGTCAGAAATGAGCCTGCCTCTGATATTTCTTGGGAGAAGTCATGAGGATCCCAAGACTGCAAGTGGCCATAGCCATTCCACCTGAGGAGCAGTGGGACACCAGATGTGTTTGTGTCAGGCTCTGCAGCAGGGCCAGGGCCTGGGAGTCACTGGTGGAATATTTTTGCCACGCTGCTGATTTCTATATCAGCTGCATTGATGAGAGCTGGCTTCTCCTTCTGCCCATCAGCATTAGGGACTGGGATGGAGCACTGGGACAAAAACGTGGGAAATCAATGTCTTTGTAAATATCTATATGGACACTAGGATAATCTGTTAAAAGCCATGACTATCCTATACCAATGGAGATATCAGATCTCATTACACATCCAGTCCCTTTTTGCAACATGTAAATTGGACTTCATTTTGACTCCCTCCCAGTCCAACAGATGCACGTTACTGCTGAGCACCCCTTCAAGACAACTCAAAAGCAGATATTTCATGTCTTCATCACTTTATTCTGCTACATGGTCAGAAGTTCAGAATAATTATTTCAGATCTGTTGGCTAACAAGTCAATATATGAGATACTGTAATTCCAGACAGCAACCTGGTATGGCATCATTAACAGTCTTGTAGCACTGCACAATGAGATAAAAATGATGCAATACTGGCAGACTGTAGGCAACAGTCACCAGCAAGGTATATTGGGCAAATCATCTTTTTATTGGGAAAGAGGAATGGTTCAGTAGCTTAAAAAGCCTATGCTTTTATGCATACATAGGCTGTGGTGGGAAGGATTCTCCCAGGGCATTTCAGCTTTTATTTATGGATTACACATGGATTTGCACAGATTTTTGTTACACTTAGACAAATCACCAGAGACATCATTATTGCCTTTTAAAAACAGCTTGTTTCCCCTTAATTTAAACCTGTTCCAAATTGACTTGATCTGAGCCCAAATAGTCCTTGTTCATGTGAAGTAAGTACATCACCCATTTCCTACTTGAATTGGTTTCAGATCTGACCTTTAGTTAAACCAGTGTAACTTGGTATGAGGACATGAGCCTTAAGCCTTAGAGAAAACCTTGGAGGTAGCTTTAAATTCCTTTTGAAAGCAAATACAGGTAAGCACATAAGTGAGCTGCCAAATGGAAATCATGTTTGGGAACATGATCTGGAGAAGGTGCCATACAAAATGTTACTGAGGTCACCAATCCCTCTGCCCATATGTCCTTGAGCAGCAGTCCAGTGTCCTTTAGACTGTTAGGCCTTGACAGAGATTATAGAGAAAGGTATGTAAGGAATCAGAAAAAGTTTTCCTAAAAATTGATAATAAACTGCCATCTGAACTGCTAAAAGTTACTTAATTGTTCAGTGTTTTACTATGAAATACAGGAATATTAATATCCTTTGTATTCCTTCTCAGGTAAAAAGCCTGCAATGTCATTGACTTCTGTCCTCATCAATTATTCCTGCTGATATGTTATAAAATATATATATTTATATATAAAATTCTAGCCTACAGTAGTAAGGCAATATGCCCCAGTCCTTTTTTGGCAAAGTTTTTCTCTTAGTAAGCAAAGAGAAATGTGGTACTGGGGTAGAGTTAAAGACAAGGATCTGAACATATACACAGTTGAACTATCCCAGTCTCTTTTTCTTTTTTCTTTCTGTCTCTGGTGCTTCTAAAATATCATGGAGAGGTACAAAATATTTGACTCGAATTCATTTTAGTGTATCAGGGACACCATCATTTTCAGAGCAGAAAATCTGTTATAAGAAGATCTCCTGCTGTGTTTTCTCTTAGATGTCCTCAAAAATAAAGATGGGAAATCAAGAGAAATGAAAAAAGAAAATAGGAGCCATCTATCCTGGTTTATTTTCTAGGGCTTTGTGTTATCACCTAAATTTCCAAATGGCACAAATACCTGTTTTTTAATAAAAAAGAACACTGGAAAGTCCTTGTTTCTCGAGGTGGGAGGGGAGAAATCCTTGGCAAGTGTATTAAATATAGGTGAGAAAACTATTTAGATCAAGGCTAACTGAATAAACACTATTTTTTAAAAATATGAAAAAGTAGTAAAGAAGATTGGTGGAAAAAACAATCCATCTGAGCATATGGAACAGGCACTGTGGAGAAGGCAGTGGAAGGTACCATGACCAATGCTATAAAGCCTAAAACTGGTGACTAAATCTCAAAAAAAAAAAAAAAAATCAGATCATGATCCAAATATCTTGACATAAATTGAATCTGAGTCACTATTTTTGAGTAATTATTCATTTTGGTTCCTACGTAATTCATCACTTCAGCTCCTGAGTCCTTTTCCTTATTGCCATATATGTAGTGATGGACAGCAGCATGCTAAGAAGGAAATTTTTTTTCATGTAGTCCCTGGAAAAAACAATGCCAGTAATTTCACTGCAGTTCTAACCTTGAAGGAATGCAATGATGTATCTATTCTGCATTTCCTGCATAGCTGAAATGCATTCAGTAGGTGCAGCAGCAGTGGAAGGATACTCAACAAGGCAGTTTAACCAGTGGCCATCAGCCATTTCATCAAAGGACAACACACAGGGATGTGCTGCTGCCTTTTTGTGACAGCTTTACACAGAGACTCCCAAGAGCAGTGTGAGCAGAAAACTGGGCTTGGAAGGTACTAGAAAAGATGTGAACACCTACAAGGCTTCTGTCCATCCAGAACACAAACTTGGTGGGCTGAATGATACCAGCTGAACATACTGGAAGTCTTGCTAAAAAAAAAAAAAAAAAAAAAAAGGAAAAAAAGCATAATAATTCCCTTAGTGGTCTTCATTAGTTTGGCACTTAGACAGGGAGGTAGATCACAAAGCATTGACTGAAACTAGAAGATGAGAACATGATTCACAGATATGAATGTGGGCAGTGCACACTCCCTTGTGACTCAGAATGAGTATTTTACCTGTGATTCATAAGGAAAAAAATAATTGTTTTATCAGAGGCATTCCTTACTTATGGTTGGAGTTAATATTCACCTTATTTAAAATTGAAATTCAACTACTGTATCAGCACAGTGATTTCTTCCAACACAGACACTAAAGAAAAGAAAGAAATCACTTTATTCACAAACATGACCCAGTTCTCTCCTCCACACAAGCTCATTGATTGGTGTTCTGCAAAGGAACCTGATGTGCTTTTTGCAAGGCTGCTGGTGTACATTGTTTATTAGGAAAGACTTTTTGAGTAACACCAGTAGAATCTGGACATTACATCCATAGAGGTTTGTGAATCCTTGGGTCTGAGGAAATAACAAACATAGCAGGAGGTTGGTGGTGCATTAACAGTGACAGTCTCTGCTGCCTCAGACTGCCAGAGTTCAAATGGGGCCAGACTGGGGAGCTGGCATCCCACCTCATGGACCATTCAATCTAGAGGTGGATCACTTAGTCCATAAAATGACCCACACTGTTTACGATAAGGTACCTCTTGTTCATTTAGACTTTTTTTTCTGAGTCACTGAGGTATTTTTAGGGAATGCTAGTGCTTAGGAACTTACCTTCAGCAGAGGAACAAATACTAAAGAGATTCATATTGAATGTTCTCTGGTCATGTTACAGAAGTGTTCAGAAAAGATTAGGAAAGTTTCCATTAAAATTTTTCTGGCCTGTTTTGACTATCAGAATGGTTGTACAGAAATGTAATCTTCCTTGAGTGATCATTCTTGGTGATGGCTATTAGAAAATGTTTTCTAATATTCAAACTTTTAAACGCACTATAGTTTTATTCTTTGTTTGCTCTTGTAAAGAATCCATTTTCATTTGACTCTTGTATTTATTTGGTTAATTGCATCACTCAGTGTTTTCGCTATTAGCTCAGTGTTTTGTTAAAAAAATATTGGAAATTTAGTAACAAGAGCATGGAGTTTATATCCTCTCTTAACATTGCTGGTTTCATTTTGTGGTTCCTTTTTGAATGTAGTAGACTTGGGAAATCCCTGAATGTTAGTAACAGCAGCCATTGCCTAGAAGAATTCCAATTCCCAGCTTGGAATCTCAAATTATGTGATGAGACTGAAAGCCAAATACAATGAAAACAATGAAAAAGAAAATAGAGAAAATTTTTGATTATGGCTGGATAATAAATGGAGCTGCTGGCAGTAAACCACGATATAGTTACTGACAAACCCAGCTCTAGTGCCAATAGCAGTGAATTGAATCAAAGAATGGGAGCTTTTGGAAGCCTTGAGGATAATTTTAGGGAAAGTGAATTATAAGTGAATTCAGAATTAGTTTCTTCAACAACAGGATAATCTAGAACTGACCTTAGCTGCTGAAAGTTAAAAGGGTGCATCTCAGTACAATAGTGGGCTGAAGAATTCTTTTCTGGAAAGGGTGTCAGCTGCTGGGACAACCTTGATGGTTGCAGAGTTATTGTAATTTAGATTTAATCAGAGAGGATTGAAGTCTGCTCACAGAGGAAATGATGAATTTCCAGCTGTATGGATTTCTCCAGTCTAATTGTGATAGTTTTTGTCATTTGAGTCTCACTGCAGCAAAAAGATATTGAATACTGTATGAATTTCCATTACTCAAATCTTGAGAATAAAGAGTTGGAAAGAAATGCCTGGGAGAAATTAACCTCCATCTTTTCTGCAGGAGAGCTAGAGGCATCAAACAAGGCTGGAGAGAGCTAAATGAGTAGCAAAACAGTGTAGGAGCATCAATATTTAGTTAAACTTTGGAATTCTTTGTGAGAGGATGCCATAGGTGCTAGAAGTTTATGTGGGCTTAAAGCAAGGCTTGAAAGATGTGGAAGAAAAATCTATTGGGGTTACAAATAGCATCACCACAACTGCCTTACAAAGTCCTTTAAACTGAAAATAGTTGGTGGTTTAAAAATTAATAAGAAAATGTAATATACATTTGTCCAGCTCTTAAACTTTTTAGGCATCTGACTGAATACTGTTTGGAAAGGAGATATCAAGCTAGAATAACATTGGCTCTGGCTCAGTAGGGGGGTTCTCATGAACACACTGCTGATAGTGATCTCTTCAAATAAAAACAGCCATTTAAAATGTTCTACTCCTTTGTCAGACAGAGCATGTACCCACCCAGCTGGGGTGATCTCCTGCAAGCAGCCCATGCATCTTCTCTCTTTGCTGGATTACTGGATTTCAGTTTACATGGCTCTAAAAAAGGCAGAGTGAAAAAGTCCTGCCCTTACAGGGATCTGTTTCCTCAGTGGGACACAGCAAGGGGAGACTGGCCTCAGTTTACCATCCTTTAGTTCATTACTGGACCTAGCCCAGGCTCCTGACTTGCAAAGTTCCCTGTAGTAAAGGGCTATAACAGATTGGGGTCAAGAACTTCATCCTCTTTCAGAGCCACTGTGGTATTTACAATCATCAGCAAGGAGACCCCAATTAGCTGTCATGGGGTGGTCAGAGGGGAAATAGTCTTAGGAGTAATGCAAGGAATGGTCCAGGCCTGGGAAAAACGCTTAGGAAACATCCTACAAGCATCATCTGCCTCTAACAATGCACATCTTTAACAAAATGTGTTCTTTTGTTTTTCTTTATTGGGATATCTAAAGGGCTGTTTTGGCTCAGAAGCTACAGATTAAACTTCAGAGAAAAAAAGGACATTTGCCTCTCCTCACTGGACTGGTCCCAAGGTTTTTCTGTTTTATCACTTGGGAAAAGCATTTTAGAAATGCCAGTACTGAGTGAGGGAGAGGGAGTTGCATTCATTTCTGCATATTATTTATTGGATTTTTGAAAACTGACCTGAGAAAAATGTTTATTTAAAGTATTTACTGCAAATTATATTGTTGGTGTTCTAGAACAAATGGTCAGTTGATAGTTATTTTGCTGGCAAAAAATAAAAAAGCCTGGACTCCACACCTGTTTAACTGTAACTGACAAACAAAACAATCATTCAAGTGGAGTGAAAACAAACCAAATGCCCTTGAATTTTCAAAGAAAATATAACTCCTCCATGTAGCCCTAGGACAACCTAGTCTGTTTGTTGGGAAGCATACTTAGCAGAGAGCTACAAATCTCTCTGCTGTGAGACTGAACGATTGTCATACATTTTGCTCTCTTTGTCTCAGTTGATAGTGTCTATAATACTATTCAGAGCTAGAAAATTTGTGCCTGTCACTGTACCTGTCAGAAAGGAGCAATACCCTCTGGCAGCAGCAGTCAACTTTATGGAGTTTTATTAGTCTAATGAATGAAAGCCCAGTAGCATGCCCTGTAACACTTCTAAACTTTGGATTTTAACAGGAATCATTATTAACAGTGAAAAACAACTAGCAGTTTGCTTTATGTATACTTTCTTAAAAGCTCCACAAATTTTTTAAGAGATTAATCTACAGTAATTTGTCATCAGGCTCTGAGTGACTGTAATATAATCCATACGATTGCAGAAGGTTCTGCAGGAAATTTGTAAACATAATGCAATCGTGTGTTTGCATTTGTGACTCCAGAGTAGCTGGTAGCAGCTGTATAAACTTCTGCTCCTGCACAGAAGAGAGACTGAGTGTGACCACAGCTGTGTATTGTTAATTGCATGGGATGCTTTCCTTGGCCACCATCTCTGTTAATGACAGAACTGGGCACCAGTTGCTGTCCCTCTGTCTCTCTTGCTCTGATTCTTTTCTTCCTCTTAACTTTTGCTCCCAAAAGGTTGATAACATCTTATAAAAGGCCCTGGTTACCTTGCAGCATATCCTTTTTGAGCTCTAAGCACAAACACATTCAATAAACTGTGCGGGAAATGTTCCTCATTTACTACTTCCAGTAAAATGAAAACTAAATAGCAAAGACTGCTCTACATCGTTTCAAGGTCTTGAGATAATTAGTTTAATAAAAATTCACTTTTATAAGGCATGATCCAAGTGTGTTGCTATCTGAGGGAAGCTCCTGCTGACTGCTGTGATTCGGGCCCAATGGCTTTTCTATGTTTTCTCCATTGTTTTATACAATGTTAATTTTCCAGCTCACAGAAGGATATTTGCCAGAGGACACAGAACATTTTCTGCCTTACAGTGGTGGGAGATTGCTGGAAAGAATACATTCAGGTAGTCAGATTGCTCGTTATTTGGTTTAGTCCATCTTGAACATTCTGTGGCATTTACAATTATCACTCTTTTCCACTCTTGATGCTCCAACATCCCATCGTGCAGCAGTAGGACAGCTTCCCTGGAAATGTGAGAGTGCTCCAGGAAGCTGATGAATCAATTGATGGGTCACTCAGGAAATAAACAGGCGGGCCCACATGCTGTGCTCTGTGCAGCTGAGGTGTCAGCAGAAGTTCACAAACACTTATATGGGATGGATTCAGACTGATTCACTCAGATTGTAGATTACGGTCGTTAAGAAACCGAGTCTTATAAATTCCTTTACAACTGAGTGTAACACTATACACGCATATTAGCATATTTAAAACATAATAATACTGTGCTTCTTTTGTTTCAGTGCAGTTTCATCTGTTTGGATATTTCTGTCCTTGCAAAGAATATGCTTTAATAGCTCTTCTCTGCCTACTGCTTGTCCAGAAATGAGGTGAACTTAAGTTTCTATACTGCAGTATGTGAATAGTCAACATAAACTTCATATTTGAGCAGCAGTAATGAACGCCAGTCAGCACATTATTTTAATCAAGAATGAAAATATGACTTCCTGATTCTAGAAGAATATTTCTTCTCATGTTGTTCAATTCCATAAATTCAATTTATTCTCTCTAACAACATGTCTCATGTTTGGTTACAACAATGACTATTCTCCCCCACATTAAGAAAATACTAACCAGCTTATTATTTTCTTGGTGGATCACTCAGAGTGTGTCTTATCCTCTCTTTTCTTCCTTATGGTGTAATTTAGATGAGATATTTAATTATACTGGACATCTCACTTGTCACTGTTATGGCACATTGGTATGGCTGACTTGAGACAGGGCAGCTGTTGGTTTAGTAAACTGGCATCTTCTGGAAAAAAATGTCAAGGCATCAATGTCTACAAGTTGTATGAGAACTTTCCATACCAAGTGACTACATTGCAAAATTTGTCTCTGCCCCCATCCTTACAGAATTATAGCACCTTGCTAAGGATTCTTTTCTCTCTTTCCTGTTGCTAGATGAGTACACTGACTTCCAGAATCCTCTTAATCAGCTTGGTTGTTATTTGGAGTTTGCTTGATTTTTGTTTGTTTGTTTTTTTCTTTACTGAGAGGCCACAATTCTGATTGAATACTGGTAGCTTCTACAACCTCTGCATGCATGTGTCATAAATTACCTTACTACAGATATATATCTAAGAAATATGTATTCTCCTCCCTTTTGCCTCAATATACTTTTGCTTCTACCTTATTTTCATTGCCTTCTTTTTAGAACACTCAGCCCATTATAAAGAAAAATGTTAATACTTTAAAGATACTGTCTCAAAAGCTATTGCAATTCCTGCCTTTTCTGGAGAGGAATGAGCTTACTATGGCAAAAAGGGAAAGGTTACAGATTGCCATATTTACCCTTCTGCCAGAGTCTTGCCCAGATTGTATGTGGTGACTAATGCCAGGCCTTAAATATTGGTGAAAATGTCTACATCCCAGCTCATGGTCTAATAAAAGAATTTATCCCTTCAGGGAGGTCTTTTCTGGGAGATCTGAAATTTCTACTTTTATGAAAACTGTATTTTTTCTGTATTTTGAGCAGCAATATGTCATTCTTGAGCTGACCCATAGACCTTGCATATTAGTAACCTTACTGGAGGATTGCTGGATGCATAAGGGAAGGGATCATCTCTTCTCAATGAAGACAATCTCTGCACTGCCTAAAGAAATGAGAGGGTGAAAGTGATCAAGGATGTGTTTGAAAGAAATGAAAGCTGAGCTCAGGAGAATTTATTTGCCTGAGTTTTCTTCCTCTTTAAGAAGGCAGCCATGGAGTAGTGAGTTGTTGGAGATTCTTCCTGTTGGTTTCTATATAGATTTCATGTTGTCTTACAGTTGTGCCTTGGTTCCCAAAAACCAACACCAGCCCCCTTCAGAAATTAAGAAAAATACAGCAAGAATGCACTAATAGTCAATACATATATTGAGCTGAGAGCACACAATGCAAAAATCCCACAGAAAAAAAAAAAAAAAAAAAAAATAGAAGATCACCCAGGACACTCTTCCTGCTTTGTCAAGACTTGCTTGTTCTGCTCACAAGCAGGGCCAAATAATGCTGCTTCTCCATCCTGAAGCTCTCCCTGTCCTATTCTTGAAGGTTTATAAATTTGGCTCTTTTTTATTTTTTTTTTTAAGAGAGTTTTCATCAAACCCTGTTTCTGTGCTTCATATCAGCAGATACCACATTTTGCTTTCTATTTTTGCTAGAATTCTCACCCACTTTCTTTATTACTGTCATCTGAGTTACCTTTATTGTTCCCCTCCCTTAACTCTCTTTTCCACTGCCCCTCTCTGAAGCCCATCCAAAAACTTCCTGATTGCAGTCTGAACATATTTTTCCCATGTACTGGAGCTTTCCTCATTTCTTACCCTACCTATCAAGATGGGATTTTTGTCCTACCCTACCAGGCCCCAAATTCAAAGTTCTCATTGCACTTAGATTTTTTTCAGGATGCATTTTGGCTCAGCTCTACCTTTGCTTACACAAACCTGGCATCATTGTGATAATAGGATATTTGGTTACAGTGAATTTTATTAATCAGAATTGGTTTATTTTTTAAATATTTGGGTGGAGGTTTTTTCCTGGACAATTTTCTTTTTAGAGAAATGAAACTTATGTTTTCTTTTTGCCTTCAAATATTTTTTTAAAATATATTTCACTTTAAGTGATGTTGTCTCTGATTGCCCTTGTGGAATGAAATTTTCAATTTAGAGCGTAATGTTTGGTGAAACAGGAGCTGTTTGTTCCTCCTGATTGTTGGACAATCAAAAGGCAGGGATGGGAGAATTCACTGTGTTGGCACAGGAGAGCGTATTCTTACGAGTTGTGAGAGAAATCCTGGATCTGAAGACAATTACTGTGGAGCCAAAAGTGAGATGATGAATTTGCCTATCTTTACCTATATGCAAAATGTACAGGTTGGTTAGTACCTGCTTGAGGTACCACTTAAATGCACTGGGAAACTTTCTGTATTTGCGTATAGTTTTCTTTAGAATACAGTTGTCAGTGTCCGTCCATCAATCCTTTAGGCCAATGCAGATCACTTATGTTTCATATCTTCTCTCTGTCAGTATAATGAACTTGAATGTGATTACATAGAAAAGCAGCAGAACTTTTCAAATGCACAATGGTCCTCTTTAATAACTAACCCTTAGGTCTCCAGAATAGTCCTTTTTGGTATTCCCATGGTAACTTAGGTTATTCTGTGTGGTCTTTGGGCCACTGTTTTCCATTCAGTTGCCTGTATGGTGAGAAATGTTTAATGTGGATATCCCAACCCTGGCAGGTCAAGGCCAGGCTGGATAAGGCCTGGTCTGATGGGAGGTAGGGGGGTTGGGGCTGGATGAGCTTTAAGGTCCATTCTAACCCCTTAACATTGTATGGTTCTATTGTGTGATCTTCTCTAAATCCTGTAATTGTCTGCCTGTATAGAGCTGGTGGACACTGTGACAGAGAGATCCATCCTCACCTCAGCTGTGACTGCAGGCTGCTGCATCTTTTAGTCTTAAATTTTGATCCTAATAATCATGGCAGAACAGAGTTATTGCCCTGTCTGCCGAGGCTCCAGAGACAGCCATGGCTGTGGCTTTGTTGCAGTTTTGGAGGAGATGGGGACAGGGTCCATACTGAAGCCCTGTTCCATGGGAGGTTCTTTCCTTGCAGTGGTGAAGGTATTGATGGAGGCCCCTTCCCCAGCCCTGTCTCTGCTCCACACTGTTGTCAATCGATTGGGCTTTTTAGCTGGGAGGCCTCCTCCACACTCACACAGCATGCTCCTAGATGAGCTTTGATGTCAGGTAATCATTGCTGTATATAGTAATAAATGATGTGTTTACATAACAGAATTCCCTTGGCCTTTGATATACTCAGACATGTTATCAAAGAGGTGCAATGACATCTTGTTCAATGAAACAATAGGAAAGTGCAGAACTGTACAAACAGAGCACGAGCAAGCTGAGCCCAAATGTATGTTGCTGTGCAATTATGTTATTTGCCCTTAGGGCAAGAACCACAGCTGAAGGAAGTTAATATCAATACCCTTATGAAGTCCTCAAGGACTATTTCTGTGATGGACATGGCACTTATTTGAGAAATCACTGCAAATCACTGTCATGGTACACGTTATTATGGATAAGGGGTTTGAATGGTAGTTCCACTTAAATTTTAGGAACGAATTACATTAAGTTGTTTCATATCATTTGTTTCAAGTTCCTTAATACACTAAGTGTCTCAAGATGCTGATGTATTTTTTCCCTTGTAGACTTCCTTTTCCATATGGCTTTACAACTCTTTCATATGATTTACCAAAATTTGCTTTTTTTCCCCTTCTCTCTCTTTTTTTTTTTTTTCTTTTTTTTTTTTCTTTTTTTTGGCCATGGCCTTGCACTAATCTAGCAGGACAAGTTCAGAGGCTGCCCACGTCACCTGCCTAGATGAAAATAGTATGTGTTTTGCCTTGTTTCTCCCCTTCGCTAAGGCTTTGGAAGACGTTGCAGCCCTTTTGGTTCATCCACACATGACATTAATACTGGGAAATAGCACGTGTGCTACTATGAGCAGTTTGTATTCAAGGTTAATTTCCTACAGGCATAATGATACTATTTTGGACCAAAAATTATATTTTTACAACATGAAGATATTACATCCCCCCCTCAATCCTCTGCTGATCCCTGTTCCCTGGCTGAGCCAGGGCTTTGACTCATGACCTGAATTAAGGGCTCTGTTCCAGAGGGCGGCATACTCAGGTTTTGATCTGATTGCGAGAGCCCAATGTGGTTGTCAGCCAGTTGTTAGAGACCTTGTTTGACTCCCTCACCTGAAGCTTAATGGGCTTTATTGTGCTTCCTGTGCATTGCTTAGCAGTCCTTGGGCCCCTGCTGTCCTCCAGGCACTCAGTGATGTACCAATGTCCTCTCTGATTATGTTTTACAGAATTCAAACCAATCAGATGCTCTCCTCTAAGATCTTGCTCTTACAGCAGCCATGTTATCATGGCTTTTCACAAACTCAATAAGAGCAGATAGATGCAGCTTCCTGCCAGCTCCAAATCCTGAGTTTGTGTACACAAGGAGCAGCAGAGGAGGGAAGTGATGGGAGTTTTATGATGCTTCCGGTCCTTTAGGGCTTATATCCAGGAATCAGGAAATAGGACACAGTTGAAAGCCAGATTCCTGAACTCCTACTCAAAGTTTTGGGAAATGCAGGCTAGTTTTATCAATTGTGATGACACACTGAAGGGTCTACATGATCTCCACAATAAAATACCTCAATCCATAACAACTTCCAAAGTTTCCCTTGTGTACACAAACACCAAACAGTCAAATTTTCTTAGTTATTAACCATGTGTTGTATGAATTGCCTCTTTAGCACTCTCTCTAAGCCATGGTGAAAGGTTGCTTTGTGTCCAAAAACTTTTTTTTGTCTAACAAGGCTACATACTGAGCCAGCTGTCTGTCTCCTGCTTTCTTTTTTATTCTCTCTGTGTTTCCACAAACCTTGGGTTTTGAAAGAACTTTTTGGCATACTGAGTAGCGTGCTGCTGTGATGAAAATCAAAAGTGAAAAAAACCCAACAAAATAGCTCCAACTTTAAAGCAGTGCAATTCACAGAACAGGGAATCTTTCAGGGGAATTGGCTCCGTGTGAATGTCAGAAGTCCTGTTAAGTTTGAGAGCTACAAGTTTACCTCCTTAATTCCTTATGTTGCATGGACAATGGCATCACTGTAAAGTCAAGAAAAATACCTCGTATTAAAACCCATTTTTGATCAAGCTCCTCGCCTTCCATCTTTGAGAAAAATGTGTGCAGAGAGGTTTCTTATGCTTTAGAATACCTGAATAAATCAAGTTTAACAGCAGAATTTCTTTTGAAAGATACAATAGAAGTGCATTTGTGTTTTGTGTTAAAGTATTATCAGATGTCAGATCAATAATAGTTGGATGTGAAGTAGTTTGTTTATGTTATTCTAAACTGAGTGGAGAATGGCTGAAAATTAAAAGTAAGAAGGTGTTTTAAAAGGAAAATATAAAACTGTGGGGGTTTTGATTGTTTTGTTAATATTTACAATACACCTACTGCCAAGTACATTTCCTGTGCTGCTTTCATTGTGGAATTAAAAGACACAGAAAAGCCACCTGATGAATCTGAAAATCTTGTAGAGACTCTTTAGCTTT
>NC_139772.1:15578559-15661059 GCF_965231275.1 Zosterops lateralis | reverse complement strand
ACTTGTTCAGCTCACCACCTCTTGAGTAATGTGAATTATTTATATGATCTTCATATGTGTTCGTTAAGCTGTGTACAGTAAGCCTAAGTGTAAGTGTTTATTCTGTTCATCCATAAGTGTGTTACCCCAAGCTTTGAACTCAGGCTAACCACGATAAAAAAAATCTCTCCATTTTGCTGTTCTTTGATGGAAATGGACATCATTTTTTCATGTTGTACAATGGCAGCAGTGTTGTCCCAGATGGGCGCGTTACCGCGGGAATGAGTAAAGAGATATTCGACATGTTCAGTGTTGTCTTGCTGCTTTCCAGACCACCTTCCCCTACTGCTCTGCAGAGCTGAGGGTGCAGGAAGCTCTGTGCCACCATGTCTTACAATGTAAATATGCCACTGGAATGGCTACTGTGGAAGTGATGATTACCATAGTCCTTTCTTATCAATTTGCTGCTTTGCTGGAGCAGTTATTACTTGCCCTTTGTCTGCAAGGGGATGTTAAGCACTGAGAAATAAGAATTCAGTAACACAGTCCTATTTGCTCCTTAAAAGGGCCTCAGTTCAAATGGAAATAAACTAAAACAACCACGCTGAAATACATCACTGACCTTGTTTCTCCAAAAAATCCCTCCCATTGAAATCCTCATATATTTCTAGGTGAGGCTGGAGAGCAGTGCACATACATGGTCTGTTTAGGGGCAAAGCTTTTGGTGGAAAACAGTTGCAGTACTGGTCTAAAATCTTTAAAAGGGGATGGAAACAATAATTTTTCTAACTGACACTACTACACTTTGGGTTTCTTTATTACCTCTGCTTTCCATTTGAAATTTGTCCAGAACAGCAGTGTTTACACATGTCCTGTTAGAAGTAATGCCAGAGGGACCTCAAAGGCATGAGTCTTGTTCCATTCTTCTTTGGTTAATTTTCCTCCAACATAAGGCATTTTAACACCTCCATAGATCATAGGATGAATAGAGTCTACAGAATCAAACATTGTGCCTCTTTCAGCATTAAGTGTGCTCAGGTTAGAACTTGCTTAATTTATGAGCTGTGAGGCAGCCATGAAGCCATGGGTAGGCATATTGTTAGAACAGATTTCATTTTTCAGAAAAAAACCAAACGGGATTTTATTTTGGGCTTTGGGTTTATTTTTTTCCATGTTGGCTGGTTGTTTTGTTTTTTTTCAAAACTGGTCATTGGGTCCTTGCCTCTTCTCTTCTACTTTTTTTTTTTTTTTTTTTTAATGAGAACTTTAAAATTCTTGGGGGTTTCCCCACACACACCCTTTTTTCTCAGGAATGCTTTATCTTTGTCTATGGTGGGCTTCCTCCTTGGCAAAGCAGCTTCATATGTTTCATGGTTTTCTGCTCTTCTGAACTGGAACATGTTCTCGTGTGCTCTAAGAGCACATAGCTTTGGAGGATCTACAAAAGACAAGATATTTCATGCATCCATTCTGAAGCTCATTTCTGACAGTCCCTTGAAACCAATTCAAAACTCTCCCTAATTATAATAGGACAGGTTTGTGTCTGCTTCCAGTCAATAAAGCTTTGTTCTGCCTCAGGGATTTTACTTGTACCTGATTATATAATGGAGGATAGAAGAATAAGGCAATAGTAATTTTAATCCCTGACTATTTTTCATTCAAATAAAACGTGCAAAGAGATTTAGTGAAAGGAAGAAATGTGAATGTTGTACTACTAGAGCAAACATTCTAGAGTGAGTTCTGCTGGGTGGGACACTGAGCTCCCCCTCTACTTACCCTTTTCCAAATATTTTGGGGTTGATATTGGACAAAAAGGTGGTGTTTGCAATGGCAGCTCTCTCTGTTCAGAAGGCTGCAGGCAGCTCCAGCCCGTGTGCAGTTCTGGGGAAGGCTCAGCTCCAGCAGCAAGTGCTGCTCAGGTGCCACAGGGGAGAGAGGGAACCACAAAATCAAAACACTCAGTACTATACTGAAGCAAGCCTGGCTTTGTGGTCCCCATTTTTCACATTTCACTGGGGTATTCAGGCCCAGGCTAGGAAGGCTGAGGTTTGCTTCTGTCCAAGCAGCATTGAAAAGCTGACCATATAAAGTTTTACACACAGCATGGCCATTTTTCTGTTGTTAACACAGAGTATGTATTTTAAATTTTTGGGAGTCTTTCTAAAAATAATTAATATTTTGCCATAACTTAGGAAACACACCAGCTTTTTTTTTTTCTTGATAAGACTGTTCCAGAAGCCAGTATCTTCACAGAGAACACTCCTAGCTCTGTATCTTGAGATAAATGGTTGGCTATCCTATTGGGATGACCAGATCCAGGACCAAAAATTAAAATAAAACCTGTTATTAGGGAGGGAGGAAAGGGAACTACATTAAGATATTGAGGTTTGTATTTTTTCTGTACAGCTCTAAAAGAAATGAGGTTTTATTGCTTAAGAGAAATTAATTTGTCAATGTACTCCACTGAAAAACTGGCAACAACAGATCAACATTACAGTGCTCCTCAAAATTCAGTTCTGTGACCCTCAGCTCAGAGTCAAGAGTGGGGAACCAGAAGTAATAAAGGATCAAATGAATTCTCCTTACTTTTTGTATCTGGGTCGTCCTAATTGATCCCAGCAGGCTTCCTCATGGCTGGACTACCTCAATCAACCCACCTGCATCCTCACCTGGAGGAACCTGTCTGCTTATCCAGCAGCTGGGGCAGTACCTTTGGGGAAGGAAAGGTTTCCTCTGTTACTCCTGGGAAGATTTTTAACCTCATCATTGCCATGTACGTTGCTGGGCAGTCGACACCACAAATGACAAACCAATCCTTGCACCTCCCAGCCCACCCTGTGTTTGCTTGTACTCAATGGTGCTTCACTGCTGGTGTAGATATTTTAAGTAGCTAGATATTTAATTGGTTTTCTTAATGTTTCATGCACTTAGCAGCCTTTCATCTGTCTTTAATATCTTTCTGTAAAACCTGATAGCTGGAGTAAGATCTACAATGATGCAGTTTTAATATATGGACCAATGGACTTACTGAACCTTTTCTGAAATACATAAAAATATCACTCTTAACCTGTATATTAAATGTTGGGGTTGGAAAATTCCTGTACAGTCGTTGCTGTAAAATTTGTATCTGTGTGAAATTCCATGTTTTTAGGTGCAAAAAGTCCTAAAGTCATTTAATAAATACAGTAACTTTTACAGGATTTTAGCAAAGTATCTAAAGCAAGAAGCACACTAAAGTCTCTGTAAGAGAGATCACTTGTGTACAGTTTTTACCTTCAGGTCTAAATATGTAAATTCAGTTGGCTTGTATCTAAACTTGTAGATGCTTGCACTTTTCTACAAACGTTATATTTTCTTATTTGAAAATGTTTTATAATTTTCTAATCAAAATAATATATTTTATTTAGAAGCTCTGACTGATAATGAAAGATTCTTTTATTTATTTTCCACAGCTATACTTTTCTTCTGTATCTTCACATTCATAATTATCCAAGAGTTTTTACCTCTGTGTACATATGTGAATGACATGGTGGTTATATCCTCCTTAGGTGAAAAGGAGTAACTGCGGAAACTCATAACTCTCTTAACTTTTGTTTTGCCTCTCAGAATTATTTGAAAATGGAAAATGTGATTTAGCACCTGAAAAAAATTGTTGCTATAGATGTGAGTCTAGTTTCACCCCTTTCTGATTTCTTTCTTCATCTATTGCATCTATTCCTGAAAATATCAGAATGCAAATGCATTAACATTCATTACATCTGCTGAGGTCAGAACATTTGAATAATTCCAAATTAAGGATGGTGACTTCTCGTGTCCTTAGTGTAGCAGACCTCAAATGCTGACTTGCTCAGCTGTCGTGGTGTAACACCATACTACAGGCGGGGCTTAAATACTGAAAATTAAAGTCTGCCCTAGAGGAAGGGCAGCGCTGAGTATTGCACTGCTCTTTTGTTCATCTTCTTTTTGTTTTCATCAGCTGAGCCTTTTTCAGGTGCTCACTTTTCTCTGGGGCACTGGAGCTGTTCCAGCAGCCTGTGCAGTCAAAGGGAGCTGCTGAGCCCTGCCAGCAACATCCAGGAGCAGAGGGGGAAGGGAATGGAGCAGAGAGTCCTGCAGAGAATGGAGCAGTGGGTCCTGAAGGGAATGGAGCAGTGGGTCCTGAAGGAATGGAGCAGTGCATCCTGCAGGGAATGGAGCAGAGAGTCCTGCAGGGAATGGAGCAGAGAGTCCTGCAGGGAACGGACTAGTGCTTTTGTAGGGAATGGAGCAGTGTATCCTGAAGGAAATGGAGAAATCTCCTGTCTAGAAATTACCCAGTACTGCTGGTATTTCATTCTACTGAACTATTGTTTTCATTTTGAGAGTCATCTTTTCCTTTCTTCTGAAATAAGACCTAGACTAAATACCAAAATTCTTTCAATGCATATTATGGCTGAGTGCACTAAAATATAAAAACCTTGATTTAAGGTTTTTTTGAATTCAAAGATCGTAGGCAAGTGTTCATTTGAAGGTTCAGTGGCATTTTGAAATGAGAACATCATATATAAAGATGTCAGAGATGGAGCCTCCCACAGTGAGGTGGAAAGAAGAAGAACAGAATGAATAGAAGAGTTTCTGGAGTCCAAGGAATTTAAACATCTCATTACTTGAGATTACTGTACATATAATTTTCCAATAATTTGTATTATAGACTTTGAATGTATTGGTTAAAATCACTTTATGCCTGGCATCGATTTAGTCTTATTAATTATCTCCCTTAAATAAAACCTTTAAAATAGCTGGTTTCAGTGAGTGAGTAATTTTCTGATAGGTACAAATTCTTCAACATTTCTACAGTGAATTTGTAAATGAAAACAGACTTGGAGGTAGCAGTCCCTCAATATTTCTTGAGCATCCTGGTATTATATGAATTCAAGTAGTAATAATTTAAACTAAATTTATCTTGTGCACCATAGTTCATCCCAGGTTTTCATAATCCTACAATTAATGTTCTTGCTACCTAAATGATGCTGACTTTCATAGTCTAATGACAATGATTGTGATATTATTCTTTTATATATATGGTCAATACTTTGATCAGTGTTTTTGATCATTACCATATGTCTTTGGTAATCCAAAAAGGGTGATAAAACTGTGATAGAACTGAGTTAGGGCTGGGGTTTGAGCACCAGTGGAAGAATTTCTATATTTGGTCTAGCACCTACCTTGATCCAGTAGTGGGACTGAGGTCATCAATGACCTCATCAACCACATCTGATCTTAAAATTTGTGTCCATTTCTATTTCCCACTTCTCTGACCCAGCTGTAATCTGGCTTTAAGCAACTGAGATATTAAATTACATTAAATGCCTGATTATATTCTTCAATAGCTCAAGTTTTTAAAAAGTCCCATTAAAACATGTACCATATGCTTTCTATCTTTGTACCAGGGGTTTAAAACTGTAAAACTTGTGACCTTTAAAAGTAGAAAGCAACTTCCATGGCATTTCTAGATATCTAATTTAGGTAAATATTACATAAATTTATAAAATCTTTGAGCTGGTTATCATAGAATCCTATATCTACACCTATTGAAAGTACCCAATAAATAAATAAATAAATAAATACACACATTTATTTACAAAATAGTTAAACCCAAGATTCCTTCCTTCTGACAGTGAAATGAAGTGTTCCAGTTGGTTTACATCACTGTTTCTATTTCCTGTGCTTTGGGGTTTTGTCCTAGTGCTTGAGAGAAACTTTCTGTTCTAGATACACCAGAATTCTGCTTCATATCTCTTGCAAGACACTGTTTTGAGCTGAATGGAGAAGCAAAAATGAGGAAGGAGGCCTGAGAAAATAGAACTGCCTTCCATTTTCTTTCGTGTCTGCTGGGGAAAACAGAGAGGATATTCTGTGAAGGAACCAGCCAGAATTTCCTCCTGTGAATCACTGGAAGTAACTTTCTAGAAAGTAACTGTATTATGTCATGCCAAAGAGATTTTAAGAACAGGTTCAATAATGTCTTTGTCAGGAGCAGAGGTGAGATCCTCTCACTTTGCAAGTGGTTGAAGAAATAACGATCCTTTTGACAGAGTGAGAAATCTGGTGTCTGGTAATATCTGATAAATATTGAGAGTTGATATTAATCAGACAGTTCAAAAATATTTGGGTAGCCTTGCTCTAGATGATCCTTGCAGCTCACCACTTCTGCCTCATTCTGATGCTATCCTGGGCTGCTCCAAATGCAGATCATTTACAGTGGCACTAGGGTGAGACACCACCCATGACCATACAGAGAGTTGTTTCCTTTCCCCTTTACCCTTTCCCCTTTCCTCTTTCCTCCTCCTCTCCTGTTGGAAGCTGAGGTTGGACAGAAAGACTCTTTGTTTTGTCAGGTGAAAGGTGAGTCACAAAAAGAGTGACCTTCCTTGCAGCTCATTGGGAAACACCACAGCATTGACTGGCTTCTGAGGAGAGTTCTCTCCTCCAGGGATGTCCCAAGGCTTGGGAAGAGGTGGCTCACAGCAAATGGAGCATCCAAGGCAGGGCAGCATTCCCTCTGCCAGGGGTGGAAAACCTGGAGCTGTGCTGGGACCCCTCCTTAGCTCTGTACCCAAAGGAAGAAAGGAGGCAACAGGAGCTTCCTATTTTCAGTGGAAAATTCTGACAGAAAAAGAAAAAAAGTAGTGAGATGCAAAAGAGAAACACAATCTGAAATAGTGGGAATGGACTGAAATTGTTAGTGAGTGGTTTAGTCTCAGAGAAGCTGACAAAAACTCACACCTGGGCACAAAAAGCTGAGATAGCCACTCACAGCAGTGCCAAGCTAATGAAAGCATGCAGCCTTTCCAAACTGGTAACATTTCAAAACCTTCTTCTGTCTTGTACTGTACTTTATTCCTTCTCCTCTACTAGCTTCTGAAATGAGTTTTGCCTGTTATCATAGGCAGCTTTGCCAGTTCTTACTATTTTATCATGAACTTCGAGGTATTTGATGCTTTATTTAAACCCTCAGCTCCTGCAAATGCAAAAAGAATTTTTTTAAAGGTAAAACAAAACTTTCTAGGTCTCATGATTATGTAGGAAGCTTGGAAGTGTGATCCCAAAAATATACCTTAAGACAATCCCTCAGCATTGAGAAGTCATCATGTGAGTATAAAGAGCCCCAGTATGCTGGGGATTTCAATTTCTTGTTTCTTCAATTTTTTTTTCCTAGTCTCATAGAGATTTAATCTGTTTTCAGAATTTTGGGAAATCCAATTGATGATCTGTCAAAGTTTGGAGCAGTGCATGTACTGAATGAAGATTATAATATTTTTACTGGAGATTCAAGCCCTGGTGCAGAAAGGGGACAGGGACTTCTCCCTGGAAACTAATGGTAAGACATTTGGCATCTCATGGCTACAGCTTTCCAGTATATGAAGCAAAACAAAAGAAGGCAGAAAAGAAACTAAAAGCCCTATAGGAATTTCTTCTTAAAACTTTCCATTTGCTTTGTGTGTCCTACAGTACTGTCCACTTAGACCACATGGTAGGACCTCTTGTGTTTGGCAAGAACTTGACAAAAAGTTTATTTATGTTTTAAAATCTTGGGATTATTTGATGACTGAAAAACATGAATATTTTTTAGGAGAAGTGTGAAAATAAGTAACAGAATGGTTTGCCATGATTGCATTTATGTATTGATTCTCACGATAATTCTTTTGCCTTTATTATATTTTTCTTTTCCAACTTGCCTTTGTGACCTGGCCTGTTCCTGAAAACTCTTTTGCTGTGTTTGGAGAGGACAGGAACAGAACCCAGATTTTCAGATTTCCTTTAAGCAAGTTACTTTTCCAGCCCTTTTCCTCATGAAAATAACTTTGAAGATCCTTACTAAAACTAACTGATGAGGTTGAAAGCTTGCCTCAGATTTTTCCCCCTCCTAAAGCTTATTCAGAAGCCTCCCAGGATTTGGGCTTTAGGGTCTGTGGGCTGCTCAAATCGAAGGCCAAATCCTCAGAGGTGCTGAGCAGCTCCAGCTCAGACTTGGCTTCTTGTTAGTAGTGGCTTCCAGCAACATCTGCAGCTCCTGCAGGGATCAGGACTTAGTGGCTCTTTGCAGCTCCCAACAGGCTTTCATTCAGGGCTGATACATTTTTATAGCTCAGTTTCACTTGCAGTAGGATGTTTTCAAAGGCCTGGCTGGTGTGCAGTAACTTTGCAGATTGCTAAAGGTCCTTCTGCAGCTGAGTGTTGTGAGGAGCCAGGGTCTGACAGTTAGCTAAAGCCCCCAGTTCTGTGTGCAGTCTCCACTTGATGGTTCTCTTGCTTGGACAGGGATGTATTTTGGGGAACCTTAAGCCTAAATTATTTCCCAGTTTGATGTCTCCTCTCCAGTAGTAAACACAGTTTCACTTGGTGCTGTTGGCAGTAAGATCCAGGACCCCTCCTCTCTCCTGTCCTTGTCACAGTCACCTCTCTAAATGCTTTAGCCTTTACATTTTCAATGTCTTGGATTTATGCACTGAGGAAAGTGGGCTCCTAAACCTATGAATGTTGCTTTCAGGCTGTCTAGCATGTCACTGTACTGCCACAGACAGGACTTTCCTCCCTCCCTCAGATGATTTCTGCTGAGAAGCTTGATTCCAGTTTCTGTTTTCTGATCCACATCCAAATGTGCTCCTTTTTCTATCTCCTTCTTTTAGTGAAATCCATAAAAAGTTGCTAAAGCCAAGGATCAAATAGAGCAAATCCAGCCATGACAAGCCTGTGATAGGCTGTTTCTGTTCACACACTGGTATAAACTGGCAATGTCAATAGTTACCCAAACTTACACCCAGCAGACTGGAGAAGTAACATGCCATCGGTTACATAGAAGCTTACAGAGAAAAAGTGATCTGAATACTAACAGGATAATACATTGGATTTATATAATGGTTTTGATGGACATAACTCAAAGTCTTCCAAGCTGAATCATTAACTCTGTTTTACAAATGAAGACAAAGTTGAAGTGAGCTGCCCAGGTCTGCGGTGCAGGTAAATGGTTCAGCTCAGAACAGTCCAGAGAATTGCCTGGAGAGCTCTTTTGGCTCCTTCATTATTTACCTTAGAAGTCTTCAAACAGTGAAATGAAAGAGAAGGGGACATGAGAGGAAATTAAACCATATAAAGACAACTAGTCAGCCAACTCTTCCTTCTCAAAAACACAAAATAAAAGTTTCATTCAATACCAACAAACCCAGATGTCACCAATTAAGAGCAAAAGTAGAAACAGACAATTCAGGCCTTTTGTTGTTGTTTTTAAAAGTGGTTTTTCTATTGAAGCCCTATACGTACATAGGATGCAGATCAGACTAATAATACACATTTCCAACTTCTAGACTTTCTTTGTGATAGCACACAGTTCTGTGTTTGCCAAGGAAAAGTTTAAACACAAATAAAAATCAGAGTACCAAATGAAAAATTACAACACTAAAAGATTGAATAAACCAGCAAATCATTTTCCATATCCCAATTTCCAATAATGGTTCTGTACACAAAGAAATAAACAAGCTAAGAAATATTTCCACTCATTTGCGATGATACTTGACACTCAAGTGTTTTAGCCTATTCAAAATATTAAGAGATAATTAGGCTATTTTTTTGTGTAAAATCTTCATATGGTTATTTCATTTCCCTCCTTGTAAATCTCTCTGAGTGCTCTCATGTGTGACTTAGGAAAGCAGCATGCTCAGGGCCTTCCTGGCTTTCTCTGCATAGAGAATGCAAAAAGCAACTGAAAGTATAGCAGTGCTGGCTATTGCTGTGCACACTTTGTGGGCTTGAGCTCTGAACTGGAAGCTGGAGTTTGTTGCAATCTTGGAGTCTCCATGAAGAGCACATGGGGAGAGAAGATGCTTCCCAGGAGCTGAGGATCTCCCTGGGGTCACCTGGAGGGGTCTGAGGCCAGCCAGGACAGCACTGAGGTGAAGGGGGTGTGACTCTGCTGGGCTGCTGAGCCAAAGGAAGAGTTATGGGGTGGACTTGTAAGGGTTGTTTTTCTGGGAAATTTGTCCCATAGCACAGCAAGACCACGAGCTTCTCGTTTGGGTAAATGATGTAAATCTGGTCCTGGGGAAGGGGCACTGCCCTGGGGCATTGAGCTGTGATGAAACACACACAGCACACGTGTGATGGGGCATGGCATCAAACACCCATTCACACACTCTGCCCCTTGACTGGCGTGATGGAAGTGTTCACTCAGGGCCATCCTTCCTTTCCAAAAATAAACCTGGGACTCATTATAGATAGCTTTGCATCAGAATCATGTGAAACTCGTGGGTTTGAGTTCAGAGGAAACGTGGGAGGTTCTTGTTATGATTTTAAGTTCACTTGGATTTGAAACTCAGGATGAGACTTAGGGAGGGAAGGACTGGGCACAGAAGGATCCACAGGAAAGAAGAGATTCAAACCCACCCTTGTAAAATGCAACTGCCAATGGCTTAGGAAGAAATCCTCACTCAAAACATTAAAACAAATCAAAACACATTACTCTCTCTTAAAAGTCTGACTCTTAATGCTACCAAATATTCCTTTTTCCGCTCTAGGCAATACCACTTTTTAGGAAAAAAAAAAGACACAGAGAAGAAAATGCATAATATGTTGCCCAATGTCCTCACAACAACTCTAAAAAGCAGAGGAAAAGTATGTTTTAATTAATTTATAAACAAAAGATTATTTCCTGCACTGCCAGCAAAAATCCTGTTTGCCGACAAGGTTCTGGCTTCAAACATTATCAGCAACTGGCAGGATGAGTCCTTTTATGTAAATGAATTCATTATTATTAATTTCTGCTGGTGCTGAACGATTTATGAACTGCTTTTCGAATATGGAAAAGTGGTTCATGAATCAGAGGGGAAAAAATGTTCAAAAAGTCCTGGGTCGATAAATAACGGTAGTCATTCATGGATCCCGCCCATGGTGTCTTTTATCTTCAGCAGGGAGAGGATCAAAATGATAAAATAGTAATGTGCCAACAAGAAAGGATTGAATGGGCAGAGACTGGTAACACTGTCCTCTCCGAGCCTTAATGGGCAGGGATGAATGGTGACAGACCATCCTTCACTGGCAGGCAGCTCCACACTGACTCCCCCAAGGTGAAGTGCTCCTTTTTCATGCACACAGAGCCAGGGTAGGAGGCAGCTGCTGGGCAGGACCCCACAAACCTGCACAAGCTGTGCTTGAGGGATGGGGCTTTGCTTCCCAAGGAATACCCCTTGTCCTGGACACTGGAATTGCAATCCTCCCCAGCAGGCTCCTGCTTCTCCATGTCTCTCACACCTCAGTACTGACAGTCCTGCAGCTGGCATGGCACCCAGCTCTGCTCTGCAAGGGAGTGCAGCATCAATTGGACTGTTAAGACTCTCGTTCTAAGATGAGGAGAGATGAAATGTACTTGATAGAAAGTGAGAAATCTGGCAGCTGTTCCCTCCTGTTCTCTGAGCACACCACCAGCCCTCAGCAGCCCAGGAGCCTTCAGGATAGCACAGTGTATATAACAAATGATATTGGCCTTGCTTAATGTACACACAGCTTTTCATCTGCATTTCAAGAAATCAGGCTGAAACTTAAATTATTGCGTGCACCAGGACTGAGTTGTGGTCATAGAAGTGGTGTTTTCTCCTTTAGGAACTTCTCTGATACGCAGGTCACCACAGAGCACTGGGCCAAATTTATCCCCACTGTCATTTCATTAAAATCACAAAGTTCTGCCCAGAATGAGTTTAGCCCATTATTATTTCAATGCTAAATATAGGGCAAGTCTATAAAAACAGAGTAGAGAAGGCCATAAAAAAATCTGTGCTCTAGGTAACTTGTCTTTCTACAGTTTTGATATTCAAAGAAACTACAGCTGCATGTTGTGATTGTTTGCCCTTCAATAGCTTTTCTCAGCTGAGAGTTTCAAAGGCTTTTTAGGTATTAGTCAAAATACCCTGTGAGATATGAGGCATTGGCACTAAAGGTGAGGTAAATGAAGGAAAAGCTACGTGCACAAGGGCTTGAGAAGATTTTGGCAGACTCAATAGTCAATCTAGAATAACTGATGTCTTTTCCTGTGGAACCAATAGTCAAAAGCATCTTCCAGCAGAGGAAAATAAAATGACAGACTTTTAGCTGGTTTTTAGCCTTGTTTTTATGTATAATTTGAGCATTTTCTTTATTTCAGATTGCCACAGGATGAAATCTTGTGCTTCTGAGCTCAGCAATGAAGTTTTAATCATCCCAATATACATCTTTCCACGATATATATTTTTCTGTCCACCAAAGACATTATGGCTGCTCCTTTTATGGGAAACCAGGATTTAATCCAGTAAGTCTGTGAGAATCAATATTCTTGTGAAATGACACCATGTTGAAGTTATTTTATGTTATGTTGATGGTTAGCTAATTTTGTAATGGAGACATTTCTTCTAGAAGGAGACATAGTATAATTTAGTGGTAAAAACGTCAATCACAAGGGGTTGAACACTTATGTCAGGGCAGGAAGAGGGCAGATTTATTGATGGAAATGTATCTATATACTCTTTGTGGCACTTTGACCTGAAATATCCATTTTGGTTATAATTTTGTTTTGTGAAAATGACATCAACTGCAATCACTAATGTAAAAGTGACACTGGAATGCTTTGTTCCAGAGGCCTGATTTAAAAGTCTTGCTGCTGTTTGTTATACTAACAGCTTCTCAATAGCAAGGAATTAAAGTACTCATTTAACTGCTCCTTTTCTCTGTAGGACACCACACTGTTCTATTTTTTTTTCTACTGTTTAATATTGTTTAAATAATAAATATATGGCTTGTTTTATAAAGACGTTGAGGTAACCAAGAGAAAGGAGGCAGGTGCTCTGCTGGTATTATATGTGGATATATTTTTGTATGGCTTTTCTTCCTAATGCCAGTTAACCACCCACCCAAAGCCATAAAAAACATCAATAGGAATGGGTAGGAGAGGATGGAATAAAATGAATACAGAGGTAGAAAAAGGAAAGTGGCAAGGAAGGAGGCAAAGAGAAAGCACAGTGCAGAATACAGGGAACACAGGAATGTCTCATTTGTGACTTCAGTGATTTTGTTTGACTTTATTTTTTTATATATAAAATCCTCATCAATTCCTTGGACTCTTGTATTCTTACTGCAGATTTACAATGATATACCTAAAAATCAGAGTCTGGCCAGCCCTCACCTTAGAGAATAGGAAAAGCTCACTAGGAACAATTTTCCAGAGAAGCTGTGCTAGCCGGTGAAGTGCTGCCTATCGTCTATTTGCTGCTGCACTATCCTCCCCAAAAGGAGTGTCTGGAACTAAATATCATGACATCCTAATTAGTAACAGCTTAATCTCTGGCCTAGTCCTGAGAAATCTGCACTTTAGTGTAGAGTGATTCTATCACAACTGAGAGTTTAATTTAGTATAACTAAGGGTGGGGTGTTTTACCAATGGCACACAAGGCATTCAAGCTCTCCCGTCTCCTGCCCTTCCATTCACACCCCTTGCACGACTATCACACAGAGCTGACAGCTCACTTTTCTCTAACAATCACATGTTTTCACTGAGATGTACAAAATCCATAATCTGCTTTGTAAATCTTCATTCTTGGCTCCTTTTCAGGCACACAAAATGACAGAATCTGAGACCATCCAATGTCCCGCTCTGGTGAGTCACAATGATTTTATCACTTAAATATAGCAACCATTTAGAGTCTGGGGAGATCCACTTCCAGCAGGATTAGAAGTGGGAATTTGTCCTATATTTTAAGGCCATAATCCCCAAAGATGTTTCTTTTGAGTGGCATTCAAGACTTTTGAAAAGTTGATTCATTGGAGAGTCCTCAAACAGGCAAAATCTGCTTATTAGGGAACATAGAGCCTCTGCTCATAACAGCCCTGCTAGGGATGGTGTGATAAATCATAGGTACTCAAAGAACAGGATATTTGTTTGCACACCACCAAGCACAGCCAGGCAGCTTCTCCACGTGGACTGGGATGGGGGAGCATCTGATCCTCCCAAAAGTCAGGATTGCTGAGCAGCCCCAGTGTGCTCACACATCTACACACTGAAGAGGGATCAAAACGAGACTGAAATTAGGTTCACTTTCACACTTTGCCAGTCAAATCACAGGTAGTTTGTGCTGCAGAGAAATGCTGACTGGCAAGAACAAACTCATTATTAAAATAAGAAAAATGGAGCTAATGTTTTGGGTCTTTAGTTCTGTTTTATAACAGAATTTTTTGTTGTTTTTTCTTAATCCTAGACATTTTAGTTCAGCCCATTTGCATAGGTAATATTGCCATCATATTTATTCACACTGCTCATAAAAGAGCACATCACAAAAGTGCCTGGAAAATAAAACTCCAATGAGAAGGGACCCATCAAGTTTAAATGGAGGTTTATATTGCAGCATTATGAGACAGAGTCTTGCACATTTGCAGCTCCCATGGCAGAAAGTGAAACTCTAAACAATTAAAGCAGCACAGACATCCTGCCCTAAAGGACTGTAAGCATTTAAAAAAGCAGCCATGACCTCTCTTTACTGGGCCTGTTTTCTATTTAATTTACAGTCTTTATTAGCCAAGAAAATCTTGGCTGGATCTTAGTCAAAGTGATGAATATACAAGCATTTTGATCTACAGTTTGGGGCACTTCAAAGTATTCTTTACTTTATGATCATTTGTAATCAAGGTCAGAGCTCTGGTGGTAATTTAGATACCACCTAAACATATTTATAATATAAAAATTGCTTTGCAGTAGCTTGCATGGTGTCCTTCCTACTTTTGCTCACAGTAAGATTGGAGTTCCAAATGCTCAGGCTCTCCCAAAGTTACTCCTACAAGTTTGTGTAAGCAGCTCCATGCCTAGGTTTCTTTTATTCAGTTCCCACAATGACACACAAAAATTGAGCATGTATGTGTGGCAAAAAGAAATGATTTGTTTTCAGTGGTTTATTTATTGAACTGTAAGCTTTACTAACTGTGTAGGGAGAAAAAGTAAACCAAAAAAGCCATAAAATGTTTAAAGGGGAGTTTTTGTTCTTTTTTTCATTTGTTTTTGACATTTTTCCATATACTTTTCTCATGCCCTAAGGTATAGCAAGTTTCAGAAGTGTTCCTCTTTATAGGTGCAGGGGCTCTCATCCCAGCAGTGTCTTGCAAAACAGAAACTAAAGCTGTGGTCACTGCTTTAGCACTATTGTCTCAGGCTCTAGGTCTGATTTTTTCCCAGATGTTGTGTCTTTCTAGACATTATATCTTTCTACATCTTTCTGTCTACATTTATCCTTGCTAGGACAAACCATCTGATTCCTGTACTTCATGTCTGACCTTTTGACAAGCACAACCCAAATTTGAAGCCCAGAATTGAGTCCCAGTTTCTCCCTTGCCCATTCTCTCCGACCCCACTGCAGGCATGCATTTTCAACATTTGTATTTGATCATGTCTCTTTTCCACTGTGCACCCTCTCACCTTTCTCATCAGCTCCTTCTTTTCTCTAGCAGCCAAAAACATCCTATGGATATTCTAAGGCCCATATAGGCTCTACCAAGTCTGTTTATCCCTGTCACACCCACGAGGTACTGACAGATCAATGTGTATCTACCACTCACAACAGATTTCTGTTTGAAATATTGATTTATTAAATTTTGGGCTGTAGTCATTTTGTATTCTGCAAGAGTCCACTCTTATGAGAATCTGCCAAGCTACTGCACTTGCCCTTCTTCACATCCTCCCTTAAAACTCTCCTCTGCTGTGACACCTTAAAAAAAATGATGGTGGTTAAGCAGCTGATGTGCTGTGACTGCATAGTGATCATAATTATCTCCCAGTTACCTTGTCATTTCTGCCCCTCTCCCCATCTGTTTGCTGTCACTTGTCTTTTGCCTAGATCAAAGACTCTTTGGGGCACAGACCATGCCTGGGATTCCTGTGCATTTGGATGCTGTCCTGAGTGAAGCACCTCAGGTTCTAGGCACCACTGCAGTGCACATAAATAAAAATTACTGTTTCTAAAGTAGAATCCTCTGCGTTTTTATATGCATAAATTATAGCCACATCCTGTAATCCATTTTTTAGGCTAAACAATTGATTCAGTGGGATTTGAGCCAGGGCAGGAGTTGGCCTATAGTCTTTACTCAAAACAAGCAACATAACATATTATTAATCACCTTAAATAGAGACTATCACATTCAGTGTTGCAATCCTACCTGTGGATAAAATAAATACCTTTCCAGAAACCTTATGACTTTTCTCATTTACACTGGGCCAGGCTGCTCTTAAGAAAACTATTGTTCTGCAGGGGATAACAAGATTGCAGTGACTCCCTGGTCGTATTCCCTTTATGTTGATTGTTTGGCAGTTGGCAAAGGGTGGTGAAAACCCAGCAGAGTCAGCTGTAGGCCACCCTGTCTCTCTCCAAGGGGTCCAAAGGCAGTTCTTCCTTCCCACTGAAAGGTTTTATCTCCCACTAGGGCCACACAAAACTTCTGGGGGCTGTAGTTTTGAATTTTGTTAATATCCTCAAATATATCTTTATCCATGCTGCAACCACAGCCTGAAAGCTGCTGGTTATAATTCACCAAAGTCTTGGGGAATTAGTCTGGCCAGGATTGGAGCTGGGGATGGAGCTCCAGCTCTTTGTTCGTGCCTGCAGCAGAGCTGCTGGTGGTTCCAGGGGCCACTGTCTCCTGTGCAGTTCCTGGGGAACAACAGCTGTGTGCTTCCTCCTGTGGAACTTGGAAGAGCTGCAGAGGAGAGGAAAGCCAAAGCCAAAAATAAAAACATGCGCAAAAGCAAGGAGTAAAATCTGCCAGATTCAAGGAGCTGTTGTACTGCTGGAAACCAGCCAGAAATCTGTGGAAGTCCCCTATTAATGCAGTGGCTTGGTTGCAATTGCTTCCCCCATACCCCACCCCTTCCTTCCCCAGGTGAATCTTGTCTTGCACATGTAAGACAGACTGCAAAAAGCACACTCACCTTTTTTTTTTTTTTTTTTTTTTCTTCTTTGTCTCATTTATTATAATGTTTGTTTTACAGCTTTCTGCCTGAAAATATGTTTTTCTCTTCTTCTCTTGCAAAATTTGGGGCTTCCTAAGTTGCTGGCATGTGCAAGTGAGACAAGTCTTAACATACTCAGTAAATCCAGCCTGTATATGCTTACTTTCCACTCAAATTGATTGTTATTTTAACAAAGTGTTAATCTTAAATAAATGTTCATAGATCAGGTTGCTTTCCACTTTCTGCCAATGTTTGGGTCATTAGATGCTGGGCTGTAAATGAACCATGCAGATAAGACCTAATGTTAAATATCTGGGACTTCTTTATAAATGGGAAGGAGCAGGAAGGATAAGGATCTCCTTGCTTCAGGCCATAAGACAGCTATTGACTTTCTAGCACTGGCAGGGAACCTTCTGAAGCGTTTTCTGTTTGCCATCAGGAACAAGGAGCTGAATTAGAAGCACAGTTGATGCTGGTCTGATTCAAAACCCTCCATTCCCACTGGCATAAGGAAAGTGCTCGTAGCAAAATTAGTCCAGTGGAATTTGAGAACAGAAGTAAATCCCAGGTTCCCCCCTAGCCTTTACAAAAGGACATGGCATGTTTTCTCCAGGAAAGGGATTTTGGGTTTGTGGTTTTGGTTTGCTTTTTCCCTCAAAACACATAGGAATTGCATTATTTTGTACTGAATTCTCAGTAATTAGTCTCTCTATATATATTTTAGGGCTTCTTTAGTCAATTCTTTCTGTGTTATTGGGGAAAAGTTTATCTCAATATTTTGAAGGAATATTATGTAGATCTAAAAATTGCCTATTCTTCCTATTTAGGAAAAGCATCCAGTACTGAGTAGATAAAACAGAACTTCATATTTATTTTAGATAATTTAGTCTCTAATTATACAAAAGTGATGTGAGAGAGATACACAGAATCTGACCCAGAATTATGACTAGAAAATAATAATATCATCCTAATTAAAAACCATATAAGAGTTTGTTATCCAGCCTCGAATCCCTGACAGACTTGTATGCTCAAATAATTGCAGCATTTCCAGGATAAAGATTTAGTAAAAGTTTCATAGAAAAAAAAATTCCCTAATGAATTCTCAGTGTTTTTTAATATTGTGCCTCTTCAACAACAATGATGGCTTTTGGGGACTCTTGCTCACTTATGGGACATGTGGGTCATTGGAAAGCTTGAATATTCATTATGAGATGAGCTGGAACTGGATGTGCAATATGTTTGGTTGAAAACTAAATTTTATGTAAATTCTACAGTGATGTTTTCTGGCTCAGTTAGAATCCATTCCACTGTTTATCTTTATACTAATAATGGTCTCTTGGGCTTCTTTTTAAGCCTCTCTGTATACTTTTTTTTCCCTTTCTTTTAAAATGAAAGATGAAGATCCAAAGAAAACAATTTTTAAAGATAGAAATAGAAACACTAGGTAAAAGGAATTAGCAATGCAATCTCTGCATATATTATGTGGAAATCTACTGCAAAATTGCAGCTTGGAATTTCATTCCTAGGACATTAACTGTTTCATGTTTGAGCGGTATTGCTGCTCTGATTCCCCATTTCTTCAAAACCCCTTTGGATCTGCTTTTTTAATCTATTTCTGGATATTTTTGTAATATTTATTAAAATATTCCTTCTCCAGAATGATAAATCCAGTTGTCTGGAAGAAATAAAATCTGTGGCATAGCTCTGAAATGAGAATTAACCTTGATTACTACAGTAATTTACTAATCAAAACTGGAGACCTGCTAATCAAGCCTGAATTACCAGCTGCTTGATTTTTATAGTGACATAACCAAAACTGAACATTTGGTAAACAAGGATCTTATTTATGAGGGGGAAAAATTGGCATATGGCCATCTTCATCTTAATATATTTCTCACTATATTGTTGTGATTTCCTTATCAGCTGATGTAGGCATCCTCCTTCTAACTTAAGCCATCCACCTAACCCCAAAATCATGAGCACAGAATTTTGGATTACCCTGGAACTGGAACCAAAGTAGCCAATTTCACATTTTAAGAGGTTTTCTGATCTACCTGTTGTTTTTGGAGCTGGGGAGAGAATCACAGATACATCACAGCAGCCTTGTGTTACAGGGCTGCTCAAAGAGCACCTTGGAATAAAGGGAGCAGAGCACTGGCAGCAGAATGGAGAGGAATGGAGAAGTGCCAGTGAGCAGACAGCTGGGAGAAGCTGCAGGAGGAAAAGGCAGAGAGCATCAGTGCAGTGCTGGTGAGGCTGGGGCTGAGAGGAGAGAGGGACAAACCCCAGGAAATGTGACATGGAATCACCCAGGGGGAGCCTGCTGAGGAACCCTAGCCCATCCCCTTGTGGAAATGGACAAAGTACCAATTGCTGCAGCCTATCTGAGGGGCTGGGATTGAGGAAGTGTTCATCTGGTTTCCTTAAGTGCAACTAATTTTGTGTTTTTAATTTTTTTTCCCCCTCGTCTGATTTCTGTTCATTTTTTTCAGTTCCCAGATGGCATCCTGTATCCACCGACACAGAAAATAATTTCCCAGTATTTTCTTTAATGAATGACCTATTATGAACAAGCAGGAAAAGCCCATATTGTACAATTCTTCCACAGAAAAACTGATCATTAATATAAATGGAGAGAAGCCCCCAAAATGAGAATCTTTTTTTGTTGTTTGAGCTATGTATGTTTTTTCATTAAGGTGGCCTGTGTGGTTTTTTGAGTTTGTTTTTTTTTTTTTTTCTTAGTGTCTTGTTCAATTGATATTGTCATGGGTAATCGTGCTGTTAAAAAGGTAAAGAACAGAAACACAAAAAGATTTTTTTCTAGAATAATGTTTACAGCATGAAATTCTCAGCTAGTCAGGTTCTTTCCCATTCTCTGCTTGTTACTTCAGACCTAATCCCCCATTCTCTCAATTCTTAGCATAGAAAATATGTACTAAAGCTAATGCTGCTTCCAGTTTTTCACCATCATATCTCACAAACCTGAAATAATGTTTTTTCCTGTAAGTCTTGAATGTGCTTACACCTACCAGGACTGAAGGGGCACAGGGGTGAATTAAAATGTGCTCAGTGGTTTACAGCCAGTCTGAACCTTGAAGAACCCCAGTTTGTGGTCACTGTGTGTTTAGACATGATCCTGCAAAGCTTCCAGGGGCCACAGCTCAGCATGGGCCAGGCTCTCCTGCAGCAAGGGCAGCCCAAACCAGAGCAGCAAAATCCTGCTGGGATCCACAGAGGGGCTTTAAGTACCAGGAAAACCACAAACTGAAAGAGAGTGTTATTCCTAACATTGTGTAGTCTTGGCAGTAGGTGCATCCATGAGGATAAAGATTCCAGATTTCAGGAATGGATCCTCAGGCAGTGATTTAGAACATTTGAGGGCCAAGGAAACTGGAGTGAAATAAGTGGCTCAGAATTAAGCAAGGGGGGATATTTCCCCCTGACCACTAGAACAGGACTCTGCTCCACTCCAGCTCACATCCCTGCTTCTCCCTAAAGCCACAGCTGTGCACCCAGAAACTTTCCATCAGCATTGTCTCACGTGTTGAGGATGACATCCTTCCACCACCAAAACTTGAGATGCCCAAAAATCCACCTGGAAATCTGGATCATTTCAGACTGCACTAGGACATAACGAGGAGGACATGAAGTCACTGAGGAGGGAGGACTTGATGGTTATGGAGGAAGGCCAGCTAAAAAGTACAAACCAACAAAAGTGGTGGCAGAAAAACTGGGAAGAGGGAGCAAAAATGGTAAAGTGACACCATAATGCTTTACTGCCTCTAAAGCAAGGGAAAATAATGAAAGCATTCACTTACTCTGTTTCAGCCAAAGAAAAAAAATAGGGCATAAAAAGAGAAGAAACCCAAAGTACAGAATGTAGAATATGTGAAGAAAAAAAGCCAGCAAAGGTGGAGGAAATGAAGAGAGAGGAGAAACAAGTGCTGGAAGTCGAGGAGTGGATGGTGGGGGAGGAGGCAGCACAAAGAGGTCTGATGAACAGGGCTTTTAGGTAAGTGAATTTTATTTGTATGTGTCATTTCCTACTTTTTATTGCATTTCTTTGGCAACCATCCCACAGTTCCATAACCTATGGGTGGGTGGGAGGAGGTGGCTAAGAGGGCAAAATGGTAGTTTTTGGCAGAATATTGACATGCCTTGAGTCAGGTCATTACTTGTGGTTGTCATTAGACAAATAGTGAAAGTGGGCTAATGGGGCAGGTGTTTATGAATCCTACAGGCCAGAGAAGGCTCAGTTTTCACAACCTGACTCACAAAGAAAGGGAGAGGCCCAAATGATTCCATGCACAGAAAGCAATGGTGAGCAGTGATTTCAGCACTGCAGAGGCTACAGGGACCCATCTCAGACTTACAGGATGTTTCTGTCAGGTTGCTTCAGCCTCTCAGCAGCTCTGGAAGGTGGGCACTGCATAGGTTTCTGTACTGGGGACTTCCTTGCTTGCCATCATTGAATGGAAATATTTTTCTGTAGTGTAAGATGAGACCCTGATGCACAGCTCTATGGCAAAATATGACTTCCATGAAAAATGTTCTGAACTCCAGCTTTTCTGGGTACTTCTGTTTCTTTTTGCCCTCTGTGTGACTCTCAACAGGCTTTTCCCCCAATTATGTTGAATTAAAAATGGAAACATTTTTAAAACATACAGTGTCAAATAAAATGAGTGGGGATTTTTGAAGACTTTAGAACACACACAGTAGCTGCCACCCTCAGTCAGACAAAATATCCAGTGTCTTCCCTCTGAGAGTGAGAGGAGCAGATGTCTGGAGAAAAAGTGTATGAACTCTGATATATCTCTCATACAGAGCAATCCTTCTTCCCCTGTGTGCTCCTGCCCTCTGAGGATCAGTGTCAGAGACATTTTGATTTGGAGGCTGGATCTTGATCATCATGTTTAGTAGCTGGTGATGGATTTCGTTTGCATGATTTCATGTAATCCCTTTTATGGTCCATTTACACTTTTGACCTCCACACCATCCTGTGGCCATGAGTTCTGTAATTTCATTACGCACTGTGAGGATAAAATACTTCTTTTGTTTGTTTTAAGACTGATGCCTGATCATTTAATCGAGGTTCCTAGTTCTTGCATATGTGGGAACTGTTAAATGATGCCTCTTTATGTTAGAAATCAGGTTTTTGAAATAAAAAAGCCTCTTCCAATTTTAAAGCCTTGTGATCAGGCAAGATCCTCCTTCTCCTCATGTGAATCCTTCCATGACAAAAAGGAAAAATTCCCAATTCCAACTGCAACCTGATGAAATTAAAATCAATTAAAGCAGAAGTAGTTTTACAATGTTCGTACTGCACAGTAAGCAGCCTTAGTCTTGTTTTATATGTCCTGTATGGCTCCCATCTTCTGTCACATCACAGTGCTGGTTTCAGTCCTGTGAGATGTGGAATAGCCCATTTTAAGGCCATTCTCTGTGGCACAACTATTAAATCATAAGCATAGAAATGAGAATATGTTCACTGAGTTCTCTGCAACAGCAAGAAGGGGAAAGATTTGGAAAGTCCATGAAAAAAAATAGTAGTAGTCTTTGTACAAGACACCTGAGCATGATCAGACAGCAACTTACAGTGGGGTGGACTAGGGTGTGAACTTACCAATTTCCCTTTTCTTACAGCTGGTAGTTGTCCAGCATCCTCTCTGCACCAGCCCCAGCCCTGTGTTTTGTGTGTCATTCCAGTCAGATTGCTGAGGAGAGAGACAAAGGACAGATTCCAGGATAAAATCAAAACTGCTCTGGAAATGCCCTGTGTGTGGCAACATTTGGAACAGTGGTGAGAGGTTAAAAAAAAGAGTTTGACTCTAACCCAAGAATCAAAATTAATGTCAGAGAATTTAATGCAACACAAGGTGTGATGGAACAAAGACTGTTGGGGGGGTCTCATTTTGTTCAGTTATGACAAGCATTGTTCAGCACTTTAAAAAACACAACAGTGTAATGGTTTTCACTGAATTGTATGAAGAAACAGGATAACTTTAACAAATATCACAAAACATGTCACAAATCAATTGTATTGAAAATATATTAGGTTTCTTTAAAAGAAAAGATCAGAAAAGGAAGCAGCACAAGCAGGAGGAGAGACAGCACACAAAGATTTACTTCTGAGTGCTACAAAATATTGAACTAAAAATAACATTAAAGATGAAATTTGCAATGAATCTCAAGCTGCTAAATTCCCAAAGGCTGGGTCTGCCAAAGGCTCTGTTGGTTTCCTCTGTTCTTTTCTGTCTTTATTTAAATATTTTATACAGTTGTCTATGTTCATGTGTAGTGCGAACTGTCATTTATATTTCAGTCCACTCTAAAATGGATCTTAGACTATCTCAAGCTGTGCACTGCAGCGAGGAGTTTGGAACTGAGAGGTAAGTTGAAGTGGTAGGGACAAATGAAGGCTGATATTTAATGTAGTTTTTGTGTACTTATATTTTGCTGTCATGTATTTTGCCTTAAAACTGATCTGTAATTTTCTGCATTTTGTGACATTATGATAAGATGTGATGAGAGTGGGGTTTCCATTTAGCAAATACATTGATGCATTTCTGAGTCAGAGTGGTTGAATTCTGAATTCTGACCTTAGGCTTTCATGTCTAGCAGTAACAACATGCAAGTTTGGATCTGCAGCCTTAAATGCTTCTCTTTGTGCTTTGGACTTGACAAGGTAACCTTTTTAAAACGAGAGTCTTAAGCTTATTTTAGATTCACTTATGTGATAGGCCCACAGGGTGCTGAGTATCCTCACTCTCCATTGTCTTAAGGATTGAGGGCACACCTTGCCCGGAAAACTGGGATTTACTGAGGAGCTGCATCCACCACCTTGGGAGAGACTCTCCCACCCTTCTGGTGCTGGGGGAGGAAGCAGAGGGAGCTGTTCAGTCCCCTCCAGACAAATTGCAGCAGTGCTGGTGTCTGGGGCACAGCCAGAGCTCCCTAATTGCTCCCTGCAGGCTGGGCAGGGCTGCAGTGGGCACTGCCAGCAGGGCAGGGCTGGCACCACCCTGCCCCATCCCCATCCCTGCAGGGAGGGGGATTCACTGGGGGGCTCTGCTGCTGCTGCTGCTGCATGCTGACCCTAACCCAGTCCTGTCACTGATGCTCTCTGCTCTCTCTTAGATTAGCTAACAAAGGTTCAGATATATTAAGGTGGGATTTTTTTCACTTGTTTTCCACCAGGATGAGGAAGAATAAAATGACTAGTGTTGGACTCAGTCAATTTGTACAAAAGAAAGAATCCTTAAGGAATGATGTTGATTTCTTTCTTGCTTCCGAACAGTGAATCATACAGACTAGAAATTCTAAATAATGGCTATTAGATTGGGAAGTCTAAGAAGCTTTTACTTCTTGGGAGCTTTGACTATTAAAAATTGATAAATTGCCATTGAAATACAAGCAGCTCTGCAATATGATAGATCAAAGTTCATTTTTTTCCCTAATGCAGAGTTAAGCTGAGCAGGCTTACTTTTTGCTCATCTTCTTTGCAGATCAAAAACATTCCTTTCTTTTTATTTGAGTGATCTATTTACTAGAAGAGCCCAATGTATATGTTGTGACTGCAGTAAAATCTTTATTCACAAGCCTTTAAGTAGTAATACAGCTTGCTGGCATTGTGCAAACCTCAGTGCATCTCAGCACTGCTGTCCAAAGTGGATAGTGTGTCTCCTCCACACAATACAGGTGCAAATTGATTAGTTATAGTTCATGAAGTGATACTTCTTAAAATATTTTGACCACGTCGTTAAAAAGCTGACTCTTCTCAGTAGTGCCTCTACGTTAAGTTAGCAGGAGGACTTCAGAAGGTTGTGTTTCAGTGGATGGTGTTCCAAAGAAAGTACTCAAACGACTGAAATGTAAACCTTGGAAAGACAATTTGCCAGTGGCTTTTTAGAAATCTGTTAATTGCATGTCAGTGTAGCTATATGAGTTTTTCTTTTTTATGTATTAAATATCTCTTAGTACTTTCTAAGCATCTATAAATCCACTCTGTGGCAATTTGTATTTTTTAAAAACCTTTTAAATTAAGTAACACAAAAAAAAAAATGTAATGAACATGCAACGTTAAACACTTTCAAGGGCAGCAAATATGATCACATCCTTCAGAAAATATTTCTAAAATGTGTGATTTCCAACCCACTAACTTACTTGAAAGTTGTGTAAAAGCTGCAGTTGATAACAAGGTCTTGTGTATCTGGATCTTTGGGTAAACAGTGTCTGCCAGTATAGCTGGAGGAGACAGACATTTCCATTTTTAAGATAGTTCTGTAAAGAAAATCCTTCTGTGGGTGTCCACACTTGGCAGCTGATCTCAGGTCTGACACAGTGTGCACACACTGCCACAGCTCCCATCGTCCCAGGAGGAGAAAAATCCTCCAGGTGGCCCCAAGAAGGTTCAATCCTGCAGAGCACTTAAGCACAAAATTAGTTTTAAACTTAAGGGACAATATATAAGTCAGATACAGACTTTGCTAAAAGACGCAGGATGAAATACATATATTCCAGAAGGAGGGATATAATGTGTGAAAATAAATGGTATGGGAAAGCATCTATAGATAGCTGGGGAGGCAATGAAGGAATGCTTCGATTTCAGTTCAAGGAAAACTTAAATGTACTGAATGTATTTTATTTCACATTAATCCTTCAGTCGTCTACCACAGTTTGTGTCTGGCCATGAAATTTTCCTCTATGTAGTGTTATTCTTTGGCATGCAAAGATTTACAGTCTCTGAGCCTGATTTGGCTCTTCTTGGTGTTGATGACAGAAATTCCAATTTTGCACTCAAAGGGCATGATTGAACCAGTTAACATTTATTTCAGCCTTGCAGAAGGACATATTGCTTATTTTATATATAAAGTATGCCAAAATAAGATTAAGAGGCTTGATGAACATTGTGTGGCAAGTCAGAGGCACATAGTCATAGAACTAAGAATTCCTTCCTCCCTGACTCTCACTTCCTTGTTTTATACTGTACTTTTGATAATGTGTCTGCATTCCCACAGCAATATTCTTCTGGCACACGATAATGCAATAGTTTTGAAATATGCTTTTCATGTGATGTGTGAAAACATAAAATCTATAGATGTGCAGTATACATGGAGAAAAGAATTCATATTACAATATGTAGCTACAAGCATAATAAATGGAAATTGATGAAAAGGGAATCTTTCTACTGCTGGGATTTTAAAGAATTAGACAAATGTGTGTAGTTCAAATAAGACAGAATTTCTGCTCCTTGTCACAGAAAGAGCGATGAACATGTATCAGAAGAGAAAATCAGCTGCTGCTTGGTAAGTACCCTATGATTTTTTTTGACTGCTGCCATTTGGGCCCTACCAAGTCCAGTAGTTACTGTGCTGATCAGGCTGCTGCCACCTTTTCTGTTATTATATCACTCAAAAAGAGAGTCTTAGAAAAACTAAAACTGTGCCAATGCAATACCATGTCTTCAGAAATGCTTTTATTAATTCATTTACATTTCAAGCTGGAGCTAAGTCAGTATATTGATGGAGACAATTCTTGGTCCAGTCTTTTCATGTTGGAGGCAGAAGAGATTCCTAGAGCAGTGACACCGAATGCTGGTTTTCTCTCAGTTTTGTAGGCAGTCATTGGATGGTGCAATATCTGTGGATCTATATACTTATGCTAAGTGGTTTTAATTTTTTTTTTATTTATTGTTTTAAGAGTAGTAGCAGTAGTAATAGCAGAGGTAGGAGTATTATTGGCAGTCCCTGTGTCCAAAGAGCTCATTAAAGGACAGCAGTGTGGAGATGATGCCCTATCTGACTGGAATCAGCAGGACACAGGAACTACGTCCCATATGATGAATAACAAAAGAAAGGGTAGTTTACATTCTTTGATTCATTTCTGCTCGATTAACCCCCAGTGGGATTTTACCCCTCCAGTCACATTTTTTTGTTCCTCTAATCTTCTTTTGTGTTTGCTCACTGACCCCAAGCATGTATTTGACTTGTGACCCTATTTCTGTTAATAAAATACAGGCCATCTGACCAGCATTCACACCACTCCACTACAAGGTGATGATTACCTCATTGTAAGGGCTGGGAGTTAGTAACTCACAGGGTAAGCCTGGTGGTTGGGTGGCCTGGAGATGAGATAACCAATGAAGGCAGCAGAAGCCGTTCTGAGCTGTGCCTTCAGAACCAAACTCCACATAATAAACTCCTTCAAAATATCTAATTCTACCCATAGAACTGCATATCTCCTTATGTATTGTTCAGCTATTAATTAGTTGATAATGTTTAGGGGATTATGGCATGACAAAAACCAATTATAGCTATAATGTGGAAATTTTCAGGATCCGTATGGGTGGTAGCTTATAAAACCAAAATTATCCCATTTCCATTCTTGGGTTATCAATTATAATTATATGCCTCATGAAAAAAAAATCTACACTCAGTGGCAATAATCTCAGTATAGTATTTTGAGGCTAAATTAACACTGGAAAGTATAGGTGGTCTCTTTCTAAGCAAAGTAATTTTTGTTTTTAAAGCACCAGCAGAAAAGTAGGGTGGGGTTTTGTAAGAAAAGGCACAGTAATGAACTTATTTGTGCTTTCACCAAATCCTTAAACCATGAATCTTATGAAAGGCACTGTTAATTGTGTGTTACATGAAAAAATCATGCCAAAGCCATTTATCAGATATGTAATCTGTGTCTCTGTTTTGTGACAGGAAGCCATTATTTCCACTGAAAAAACAAATCCGTTAAATTTGAACTATTAGATTACAGCAGGGTTAGGGCTGCTTCTGTGCTGCAGAGTCACATCAGGGTCACAGCCCAGTTCTAGAGATGTACTGCAAGAGCTTCATATCTGATTAAGACAAAAAACTGATAAAAATGTAATGCAGACTAACAATATGGAATTATCTGATGCAGTTTGGGGGGATAGGGGCAGGGGGTATAACATCATTCAGTTTATTTGCATATGTTTGTTCTTTCTGCTGAAATCAATCTCTTTGAAGGAAGCAGAAAACTTTAGAAAAAGAAAATATTATTAATGCTGGTAAGAGAACACAGAAGAAAATCTTTAGTAAACATTTCTTTTCCAGTGTTGATTATCATTCTGTCTAATGTTTATTTTCATAGTTTTCTTTGATCCAAACACAAATAACAATAAAGTTAGCTTCATTTCTTTGAACTAACAAAACTATTCTGTGGCCAAATTTGGAACAAAATTTTAAGTGGCTTTTTTTGTTTTTCTTCAAAGCCACATAGGAGATTGATAGAGTAGATATTTGCATAACTCACACCCTCTCCTGTACAGGAGTGTTTCTATGGCTAACAGTGCATCCCTCTCCCTTTGCTGGAAAGCTGCAGGCTCTGGGCCCCTGGGCACACTCTGGATACCAGGGCAGGGAGCACCCAAGGCTTTGGGGCAGGGCTCAGCCCCTGTCCTCTGGAGGCTGCTGCAGTTTGTAGGGACTGACTGTGGCTCTGTGGGGCTGGTTTGTGGTGTCAGCCCCGAATGTGCCATCCCACCCTCCCTGCAGCCCTGTCCAGCAGGCAGAGAAGGGCAGGGGGCACAGCACAGAGGAGGAGGTTCTAGGGAAGCCCAGGGCACAGGTTCTACCTTCACCAGCTGTTCCCATCACACGCACACAGATGACTGTGTGCTTTGGACTTGGAGACAACCACATTCCTAATGTAAACATTGTGCAATTGCAAAATCTGTACTACGGTGTTTGCCACAGTGCTTGAAACCAGGCCTGCCATTGCTGGGGGTGTTTTATTCTGTGCATATTTAAAAACTCTGCCAAATCACAGATCTGCCCAGGAGACCTGGCAGCACCTGCTGAGGCAGTGCTGAAGAGTCTGTGTCTGTGATGGGAGGCATCTCTGTCACCCTCACATTGCAGGCAGAGTGTGTTCTGGCTGTCCTGGGCAGCTCTCCTGCATGCAAATATTGGCCCTGAAAGTGGTGGAAGTCATGAATGAAGACCCCAAGGTCCAGCCTCAGAAGAGCCATATGCTGGGTAAATTGACTGCTTTAAGTTTTTTTTCAGGATATGATACAGAAACATGGGAGATTCTCTAGAACTCACTTTTTTTTTTTGCTCTCCCATGACATCCCTGTGTTTGTCCCACTGCTTAGCCTGGCTGAACAAGGGCATCCAGCCCAATGATTGATTGCCTCTGTGAGCAGATCCAAATTTCACTCTTAAATCAGCCAGCATGTGGTTGATGACAGGGACAAAGCCAACCCTCATCACTCCCTAAGCAAATCATCTTCCTCTTTACTGTAAATTTGACCAAATTATGGTTTCACCATTGAAATAAATTTCAGAATTTCCACCAGGTTCACGTAGATTTGGCCATTGACTTCAAGGTGCAAATGGCTTCCTAAAGGGTTACTTTTAAATAAGTAGATGTTTAAGTGCTTCAAGAAATTATAAAAATAATAGCAAATTACTTCAGATATTACTAAAAAGTGTCATTAGAAAATGGGTGATTTTAAGGTTAAATCAGAACTAATTCCAGTGACTGCAGGTGACTCACACTTGAGTAAGAAAGAAACTTTGGGTTTTGAACTATGTAGAAGAGTTTTGGCTGAACCTTTTAAATTTCTTTGGGAAAGGGGAGAGGTGAGGTGGGTTGTTAGTTGGGAGTTTTGTCTTTTTTTAATATTTATAAAAATGCCAAATAGAAAACAGTTGTTAACTTCTGTAGTTTGTTCCAGTCAAAAAAAAGTACTTCTGGTCCTAGAGGAGGGAGCTCTGAAATGGTACCCAAAGGCCCTGCCTGAACCTGCAGAGCCCTTCCCTTTAAAAGATCATCTCCACTAAAAGCACAACCAAAAAACTCTGCTTACTTTCCTTTTTTTTTTTTTTTTTTTTTTTCTTTCTAACACTATGAAAACAGGAGTATCAGAGCTGATACTTTAGTTATTGTGCAGTTCACTCCATATGAAGATAGTTAGGAATGTGGGACTGAAAACACTCCACACATCCAGGCTCTGTTTCCTCAGCTGCTGGCAGAGGTAGTGAAGGTACAAAGCCCAGAATGAGTTCACAGCAACAGTCACTGATGATGTCCCAAGGAACAAAGCTAGAAAAGCTGGAGAGCTTCAGGATACCCATCTCTTGATGGAGACGTGTGAATCACCTCACTTCCAAAATTCATTAGCTTTACATTTTTAGTTAATTTTAAGTAAAAAATACAGAGAAGTGCTGACTGCTAGAAAAAGCTCTTGCCATTCCTTGCTGTGGAAGGAAACAGGACTTTTGCATGGAGAAGCAGAGTCCCTTATATTCTGTACTCCCTGAGACTCTGGGGCTGCTTGGACTGTTCAGAGCTAAGCACAAAATTGTTCTCGGTGTTCTTTCTTCCTCCCTTCTTGAAAAAACAAAGTTTCTACCCTGCATTTCTGTAAAGATGAACAGAAAGCCTTGCAGATGGGTGTAGAAACCTCTGCCTGAGCCTGCAGAGGCCTGAAACAGCAGCATTGAGAGGTATAATGCTTGGAATAAATAGTATATAGCTTACTCTAGGGTGGCTCCATTTTGGAGGAGTTGTGTTTGGTTTTTAATTTTCAGCTAAGTAATACTTAATGTTCCATTATTTTTATATTCAATGAAAACAAAATATTTGCAGTTATTGTGAGAAGATGCTTTGCCAAGGCTGAGGTGGGTGCAAAGTTTTAGTGGTGCCTGACAAAAGATGTGGGTGATGTCCTGGCACAGCTAATTGATGTAGAATATTTCTGTCTTGAAAATTCCTCTTCAGAATGTAGCACCAGTGTGCTCTTCATATCTAGGGACTGAAACAGGAGTTGTGCCTCAGAACCCTTGTGTTGTATGGTCCCATGGTAATTCCTTTTTCTCCAGTAATTTTCCTCTGCTCAGTCTGGTCTCTCCCTTCTGCTCACCAGGGGGTGGGTTTGTTCTTTTCCTTTGTTCTATTAATTTTCTCATAACTACTATCTACTATATTCACATAACAACCACTATCAAGCTACTAAAACAGTTTTCAAGTATATAAATCCCCCATTTTAGAACAAGAAGGAAAGGGTTTTACTAAATAAACACATAAATCTTCTCTTAGATCATGCAATAAGGAAACTGAATATAGAGCTAAAGTTCCCAGAACTTGGGAGGACAAAAGAGCAGTTTACTACAGAGCTTTTTCCCAACACTCAGAGCTCTGATAGTCCTTAGAGGAAATAATAAATCTTTCTCTTTGTCACTCTTCCCTTGGTTTCTTTTGTTGTTTAGGAATAAAAAAAATTAAAAGTGTGAGCGCTACTTACAAGGCAGCTTCCTTGATGTTTCTGCTGGTCCAGCCAAGGGACAAGATTTTGTGTATAGAAAAAGGAGATAAACAATTCACCCTGTAAAGGAATTAAAAACAAAAGTGGAAATCCTTTGTAAGAAGAGTGGTGGGGATTATAGCTGCATGCTTTCACTAATGACTTTGCAAACATTTAGCCAGAGATAACCCAGAAATCCAGTTGCACTTTATTTAATATTCAGATAAGGACCATTCACCTGCTGTTAAGCTACAACATGTACAATCATTCTTTGAATACTGATAATTATATGAAGCAGACTCCCCTAGAGGCTGGTAGTCTAGTCTGGATTCACCTGGAATACAAAGATGAATAATATTGCATATTACATGCACCCAAGTAGTTGCAATTTATAGAAATGTCCATTTATACTCCTGAAAAAAAGATGTGTATTTCCCTAGGGGCACAGTATATGGTGATAAAAACCTGTGTGTGGGGACAGTTTGGATTGTAACTCCTAGCGTGCCTGTTGATTAATTAATAAACAAATAAATCATTATATTTAGCCAGATATCTCACTCGGAGCCCATAAAAGAGAAAATGTTCAGAAGGAATTTCGTGTGCCTCGCCATAAGGAGAGGTTACTCTGAGACACCAGAAATGAGTGTGAAAGTGGCATCCAAATGGCTCAGAGTCGGCGTGTGTGTACATTTCTCAAAGATGAGTAGCATTATGAATCTGCTCCCTTCTCCTCCTCCTTCTCCTCCTCTTTCTCCCATCAGGTGCCTTGTCCTTGTTCTCCCCTCTCATTTGCTGATGGCTGATAACACCTTATCTCCACCAGGGAAGCAACCGGGAAGTTTGCTCCTTCCTCACAAGGCTGAGGGTATAATTAGAACCACGCACCTGCTCAGTCCTCCGGTGACTCAGTTAGTCTACATCCATGTCAAAATCCATGCTGTGAGGGTAATTTGATCATCTCACTTACTTTTTTCATATACTTTATATGAATAAACCACCAGAACAAGCCTCCGTTGAGTTGGTTCAGTTTAATCTCACAAATTTGTGTCAACTCTTTGTTGCCAGAAGAATTTTTATCATTTGATCTCGTGATTACATTTTAGTAGACTTTAGTACATATTTTATTTCATGCTCCTGAATATAAAATTCCATTCTTGTGTCAAGATCATCTCTTTATTATTATCTATTTATATTTCTGTGATACTTACAGACTTCAGCAGAGATCAGGGTCTTGTTGTACGAGACAATACAGAAACACACAATAAAAGAATTCTGGTCCCAGGAGCCTTGTAAGCTGAATAAAGGCTGGGAGAAAGGAAATATTGCCCCCTTTTTACAGATGGGAAAGTGAAGCTCTGACAGCCTTTCTGTGCAATGCAGAACAGTGTCATACAGTGATAATAAAGAGAGTTCTGAAAAAGCAACAAAGTCCAGAAACTATGCAAATAAAGGTGGATTTATACCCTAATATACTGGCAAACATCCATGTAAGTTCAAGTAAGTTATAGATGTACACTGGTTTCATTTGCACACTCAGCATCCCAAGGCTCCCTTGGCCTTCTCCATCCTTCTTTGTCTCCCAGACCTCCCTTCAAAGGCAGCTGACACCATTTTTTGATGCTGCCTTCTCAGGCTCATAAGAGTTAGTTTGCCACTGCTCCTCTAGCATTTTTTAAAAAAAATTTACCTTGAGCCCTGCAGTGCCACAGGAGTGTCAAATCTCTCTGACTGCAGCAGCTTCCAGGCTCAGCAGAGATACATCAAGGCTCTGTTAGACTCTCCTTCCCAACATCTGAAGGGTAATGCAATCTTTTTGTCCTTGAACTGAGCCTGGAATCTCCTGCATTAGAATACTTTCCCTCTGCTGCTCCCAGAAGACCTTCCCAAGATCCCAGGAAAGCTGTGGATATTCACTCATGACCAAAGCAGCAGAGCAGCACTTTGGTGTTCCCTGACGACAGCAGAAAGGAGAGGAAACAGTAAATTCACCATGTCCCTTTCAAAGATGACTAAATACAGGAGGGGAGCCTGCCAGGAAAGGGGGCTGAGGGTGTAGCAGAGTGTACAGGGGTGCTTGTGCCCCCCTCAATCTGCTGAGCTGCTGCTTCCACCACCCTGCTGAGCTCGGTGTGCACAGCTCCTCATTCCAACTGTACCACTGCAGCACTGCCTTCTGACTAAATACCAGTTCAGACTAATTGTCAAGGATCAGATAACAGGAAAATATTTCTATTTGACAGTCTACTATTTTTCAATTGTTCCTCTGTTACATATCTAAGTAAACATTTGTTCCACTTATCATTTCTGAGCAAAAGACATGAATCATTTGACTAGTAAAACCACAACGACAGCTGTTGCTTATTAGAAACAGTCATCTTGTTCAAGGGCCTGCTATGGAGGAGTTCTTCAGGAAACTGTTTCTGCTTTTAGTGCTTTACAGTGCAATGAAAGCAAAGTTGTAGAAATTAGGGCATTTTTGTTTCACTGATGTGACTGGCAAAGCACCCAGGCACATACACACACATGGAACAATCATTACAGCTGAGCTGCAAGCCCCCAAGAAACAGGAAAATACCCACTTAAGAATACTACTAATGACATAATACTTATGGTCTTTGTGGCTTTTGTACAGAGCTCCACAGTACAGTGAAACAAAACTAGATTTAAAGGTCCCTTGGTGAGCAAGGTTGTATGTTTGGGATTTTGGTGTTGGATACAATATTTATACCAGTTATTATGCATGTACCAGAAATATGTTTTGCTATTCATGGTTTTTCCAGCTCTCAGGAACAAATTAACCTTGGCTTCATAAAATCCCTAGAAGCCAGTCATCAGTGGTCACTACTACATTACTCTCAGAATGAGCTTCTTGAGTCAGTGATTTAAAAAAAGAAGAATTTTAAAAACTCTGGTCAGGATAGAAAAAGCAGGGAAAGCAACAAAATACTTTTTAAATTAGTGGAAACAAAATAGAGGGAAAAGAACCTGGACCATGATGAAATCAAAAACAATTAAATGAAACCGAGTCAGGTCAGACATGAGGATTTTTCCCTTCCTGGAGTGCTGGCTCAAAGGCATTATAGATCATGAGGGCCAAAATCTGATTGTTTCTGTGACCTGTATGGAACAAAATTGTGTTAAACAGAGGCCTAAGAGCTGGGCATTTTATCAGACAAAATCACTGGAATGGTTTACCCTGTATGATGCCCCTATTGTCAGCTTGGAAGGGAGAAGCCAAAGACTAAATGAGCATAGAGACTGCACTGATCCCAGCAGAGCAGAGGGGAGGAACCTTGGCAGGGCAGTGGAGAGATGCTACCAAGTAATCTGCTCAGGTAAATAGCAGAGCTTGTGGTTTGTGGCTGTTACTTAGATACCTTTCAAACCTGCAAATTTAATTTTCCAACGTTAAAGAAGAAAGAGTTAAAAAAAAATATCATTTAAAGGATTGTTGAGTATGACAAAAGAAAAGGAAGACAGAGCAGGAAAGCAGTGGAGAGAAGCGTGCCACTGAGGAGGCAAAGCTGAGCCTTATTATGGGTTAGAAATCTGCAGAACTGTCACCAATTCAATAATAGCATTCAAGGAGGTTTCTAGAGATCATATCCTGCCCTTCATTCACCCTCACAACACTCGCTGATGGGAGTCAGCACTTTGCTGCAGCTGGATATTTAGAAGTCATTTGTTCTGTGTAACATGCCTGTTCTTACTAATCTTAGTCAAGTGAGTAGTCCATCCTCATGTGTCATCCCACGAAGTCAAATGTGCTATTAGCATAAGTGATGATTACTTATCCCTGTGAGGTCCTGCGAGGTTGGGGCTCCCAGCATCAGTACACTTGACATGCCAGTCTTTCTATTGTAATTTAATAAAATGGGGCCCAATTCAGTTCAGAGGTGCCTTGAGGAATAAGCTGGACTTAAATGGTGCTTAGGCCTTTGACTGGACCTCTGAAAACCCTTCATTCATTGAGTGAATACTAATTAGTCAGAGGAGGGTTATTAAATTATAGACTCAGTTCTCTATCACTGCTCGGAGCACGGTGCCTTTGCAAACGCCTGAGCAAAACAATGCCAATCTGAGCACACACAGAGGGAAGTTAAGGCATGATTGCTTTCCTTGGTAAACACAGGGAGTGCAGAAATGTCCTTAATCAGCAGGACAGAGAATCTGTACATGTCAGTGGGTAGATTTTGCTCTAGAAGAATGCAATGCACTAAAAATGGGACAGAATAAGGCACTGTAGAAAGCTGCATGTCACAGCTGCACCAGGATGGAAAAAGCCTGATCCAGAACCCAGCCAGTGGAAATGTGAGTTTGGTGAGCTCTGAATGAGGCCCTTCCTGAACAGGCACCCTCAGACACCCCTGACAGGGCTGATCCTGGAGGACTATGCAGAGTGATGTGCTCAGTGCAACATCCATAAACTGATCGTTTATCCCCAGTGAAATGCTCGGTGCAAGAAGGGATCCATCAGTTCATTTCCTGTGCCATGTCCCTCTCCCAGGGAACAGGAGCCTGATTGCTGCATGGATACATCAGGAAGACATATCACTCATGCTAAGCACATAGTTTTAATGGGTTACAGGTATTTCTAACAGTCTCCTGCTTTTTGGATTTCTCATATCTTTTTGCTCCTTACCTAATTTCTGAGCAGCTCTTGGCCTCAGAGTGGCTCCTGTGTTCATTCTGAGCCTTGGTTGTAAGGTCCTACATCTTTCACAGCATTTACATATTTTGTGAATACTGCAGCAATTCCTTGTGACCTTTGTGATCATCTCCTTAATTCATAGTTCTCCTGATTCCCAAAATGTAATGGATGTAGGAAAATTTTGGATTATAATTTTCTAACCAACAAGCTCTCTGCTCTGCTCTTTGCTACAAGTGATCTGCTATAGTTACAGAATGCATGACTAGGCTCCTATGTAATCCCAAAAGGTTTATTTTTATTTTTTTTTTTAAATCAGATCTTTGAAAAAGTCTGAATTAGTGGTGCAAAAAATATTGCCCAGCTGTTAGATCCAGAGGGTTTGGTACAATAGATCACAAATAGGATATTTGTATATTATTTAATTCTAACATTTGATCTTTGCTTTGCTGGTTGTATCTGTTAAAACAACCTGCTGTTTGTATGCTGCTGCACTTCAGCTTTCCAGCCAGGTGTCTGTGAAGGATTGCATTTATTCAATTAGTACATAAATGCTTGCCAAATTATGTGTACTAATGGCGTATATGCAGGTCAATCCTGTGCCATCACACACACAAAGTGCATCGTACACAATGTATCACTTAGAATTCTGGGGGAAAGACTAAAATCTGAGCAGTAAATCAGATCCTTACTGTATTAACAAAAAAGAATTATCATTGTCAGTGTTAGTAAATCAGTGTTAGAAATTTTTCTTCTTTTTGTCTGAAAAGCATAAGTTTTTCTCCTGTTTGATTTGTAATCAAGTTCAGACATTTTCAGAGTTTTGAGGCTTTTGCTGTCTCATGCAGCCTAAGAACATGCTCACACTATAGCCAGCTCTAATTCATATGAAGTCTTTCATATGGGCATAAGTCTTTCATAAGGACTTTCATGGATGAAAATTAAAAACCTTTGGAAAAAGCTTGCTTGATCAGACTTTTAAAAGATTTCAAGATCTGTATATGCCCACCATTATGTTCAAAATAAGCATTTTTTATTTGCCAGCAATCCAAGAACCTGATTTTATTTTGACTTTCCCATTAGCCAGGCAGTTTAGCCAGTAGAACCCTTTTATTCTTCCCACTGGAGTAACAGAGAGAAATTCATTTGATTCTAGTGGATAGTAGTTGATTTCATTATCATATTATAGAAAATAAAGATTACAATTCCAAATGATTTTGCCTGCAGTGCACACACTAACCATGTAAATGGCAATATGTGGAAAAAGTTGACTACATCATAAAAAATTTACTTCCTGCAAGGATTTTCTTGAATTGGTTTCAAAAGAATCTGCTGTTTGGCATCTTTCCTGTACTGAAATTCTAGAAGGTAACTGCATTATGTGCATGTAAAACATGCAAAAGGAAACATTCACTGAGCTCCTTCTTTCTGCTACCAAACATAACTGTAGCTTAGAAAAGGTGCCTGAAATCAAAACTCTAGACAAATACAAGATGTGTGCATGGTAAGATAAGCACTAATGGAAGGTGAAACACTCTTCTCCTTCACTTGCTGCTGATTGACAAAAGTTCCATCTAATGATAATTTGAATATTCTGCCAACAGTTGGAGATACTCTGCCCCTGCCAAAATAAATAAATAAATTAATGCTTCCAACTCCCAGAGCAAATGCCTGTAAGTCTATAGAAAACAAATTAGAAATGTGTTATTCTCAAGGAAAAAAGTCTCCACAAGAGCTGTAATTTTATTTTTTTAGTGCACAGAATAACATAAATCAAAAGAAGCAATAGTCTACCTTGTGTTTTGACTACTTTGACCCTCTTCAACCCCTGCCAATTTTTATCTCATTTTTGTTTAACTTTGTACATCAGAGTTTAATTTTAAACCTGGTCCTGAAGACAGTGATGTATAGGGTACATCAAGTATAGCTTAAATTACCCTCTCCCCAGTGATTTGAAGTTGAGGGGAGGGTCTTACTCCACAGCAGGGTGGGAAAGAGAAATGGTCAGATGCTGCCCTTTGAACCTGACCACCCTCAGCTACAGAAACATTTATGCCAGAACATCATTTATTGATTTTATTATATTTTAGGATCTCTTAAAACTGTTGCTGAAGTTTGCCGTATATTAATTTTTGACACATGCATATAAAAACAGAAATATGGGTTGAGCAGAAACTATAAATATAGACAACACTGCCCAATAAACTTACATCCTTTCACTTATAGGTTTCTATTTCAGCTGATCATTCCGAGCAGCCTGTCTTTGAAAATAAATATTACCCCTCTGATAAGCTAACCAATTTGAAGATTAAAGCTGCATTTGAGGATTAAACTTTTTCTTATTTGATTATTGTTGTGTCTCGTAGCAGAAGAGGATAAATATTAATGGAATGTTACAGCCTGATTCTGCCCATTTTGCTCGTGTGAGACTGAAGGAATTATGCAGGATTTGGCCCTTACACTCAGCACTGCCTGCTCTGTTTTCTCAGTCCACTTGCAGTAAGTCTCCCGTGAAATGTTACATGTACCCAGCAAACTCCTGGACCCAGGGCTGCCACAGGGAGCTCTGCCTGATGGCTGGTTCCCAGAGCTCGCCCTCCAATTATGCATCGCTGAGCCGGGTGTGCGCTTGTACTGAGGAGAACAAAAACCACAAGGAGTGCTCCACAACAGACCACAAAACGGGTTTGGCACCTGTGTCTGCCCGGAGCACAAGTTTGGGGGCTGTGTTCTCCCCTGGCCTGCTGACCCCAGGAGAGGAGGCTGACCTTGTCTTACAGGCAGGAGTCTATTGCTATGGCTCCCCTGGGAGCACAAACCAGCTGCAAACTGCTGCAATGATTAACCCTTATGTGCTGTAGATGTAACATCGAGTCATGGTAATAAAGCTTTCACTGCATAAAGGATCTCCTGCTTTGTAAATTGTTGCTCTTATCAGCTGCACTGGAGGATGTTATCCCTTTCCTGTGAAGCATGACTGCTGTGCTGCTCACTGGAAAGGAGGCCAGATCTATAGACTCGGTGATATTTATTCAATTGCTTTGAGAACAATGCAGAGAACACACTTTGTTTAAGCTAAAAAATGCAGTGTCTGAAAACAAACAAACAAACAAAAAAAGCCCACCATGAAATACTCATACATATGAAACAATATATTAATTAAAATCCAGAATGCCTGTAGCAGATTTGAATCTGGGAACACCAGATTTGCTATAGCAGACAACTGTGTTGCTCTGTTGAGTCCAGGCTCCCGTTTGTGGAAGTAATTTATACCTAATGTTTTGTAAAAATGCAAACTCTTCCAGCCTGTGACTTACCTGGACAATTACAGAATTTTGATTTTGGCTGGGAACAGAATGTTTATAGCAATCAGTATTCACCTCCCCAAAACATAAGCAGTGTAAGTCTTATTTTGTCATACACTTCAAACACGAGACACAATTTTGTGCTCTCCTATTTGCCAAGGGGAGCTGTGAGGGTGTCTCAGCTAAAATCCAAACCTCAGGCCTGTGAGTGAGACCCTGGCTTCCTCAGAAAAGTGAAGATTTTATCTCAGAGTGCTTCCTACCCTCCAGTCCTTCCCTTGGCAAATCTATGGCCACATCAAGGCCCTGAAAGCAAAGGCAACCTTGGTGTAAGCCCTGGTTTGACATGGTACTCTCTGCTTCAGTCTGCCAAGAGCCAGAAACACCATCCCTGAGAGGTGGAGGTGTGTGTGTCACAAGGGCTGTCACTGCCCACAGTCTCTCCTTCACTGGGACTTTCCAACGTCACAAGAGCCAAGAAGAGCAAAAATTATTTGTTGAACCTATCCAGCCATGAAAGCAGCAGCTCTGTGTGGTTTGGGGACACAGGACTGTGGTCATTGCTAACCCCATCAGAGGTTGGATGGACCAAGAGCATTGCAGGGCTCTGTCCACAGCTCCTAGGGAACTCCTGTTTGTAGTTCTTACACACAACCTTTTTCAAAGGATAAAACCAGCTTCCAGGTACAGGGCTAAGAAAAAAATAATACCTTTAGTATAAGCAATGGGAAAAATAAATTCAATTTAAGGAAACAAAAATTGTTTTCTCTAAAACAACTGAGGTCTTACGAGTTTTGGGAGGGGATATTTATTGTTGAGGACTGTGGTACACAAGTGTCACTACAAGTACACACTACACTAGATTCAGACTGAGAAAAGGTGATGGGAAAACTTTTCCAGATCAGGAGTGACTAGGACAGAGGCTGCAGTGAGGATGAGTTTCCTTGAAAGGTTCCCTGGCGTTCAGAGGGAGTGGTTAATGCCCTTTGAGAAGAGGTAAATTACCACCACTCTGTGGTCCATGACTCATCCCTTTCTCCACATCTTTCAATCAATTACTTCAGCCTGCCCTAATTAGACAAGGGCTGATCTGCCGGAGCCCTGCTTGGGCTGGCCAGGCCAGGGGCTGCACCAGGTATTCATTTCTTAACGAGGAACAAGCTGCTCTGGACTAATGATGCTTTTCTGTTTGGTATCTGGATTAATTTGCTTGGAAAACAGTGCAGATAGTTTTATTGCAAAAGTTAGTCTAGACAGGGTTGTTCCTCACTCATTAGCACTGGGAGCATTTTCCTTCAGGGACTGCAGATAAAAGCAATGAGTTTATTCCTCTTTCCCTAACTCCACCTCCTTAGGCACATCAGTGCTGTTATTTTAAACACTAACAGCTGTAGCTAAAAAGGAGATATTATTAAACCTGCAATAGTAACTATAGATAGGAGAGCAGTGACCAGACAGTTAAACTCCAAACTTGGCTAAACAGGGTGTCAGAGGCAGTACCTTAACTTACTCCCTCATCAACTCCAGCAGCTCTTCTTTCTCTCTGAGCAGCCTCTGTGGTCTCACAGGTGGAGGCTCTTGGCCTCTGAAGGGAGCAGACGTTGCCTATTCCCTCTTTAGGAGGATGGGGAAGGGTTTCTTGGTGTTGGTACCTCCTGTCCTGCCTGGCTCCTGCAGGCATGAGAGGCTGCTGAGGAGGAGGAGGAGGAGGAGGTGGAGGTGATGGGCTGCAGCTGCTGGGGGCTGTGTCCTTCCCTGCAGCCCTGCCTTTGGAAGCTGGGGAGGTCCTGTGTGCCCTTTCAATCTCATCCCTCCTCTGGCTGTCACTCCTGTTTCCAAAGTACTGTTGCCCTGATATTTGGTCACTCAAAGGGGAGGAAAAACAACACATTTACTGAAATTATCTTAATGTTATTTTGTTCTCTCGTGGGGTTTCTTGTGTGAAGGGGGTATCTATTCTATTAACTCCCATTAATATCAAACCTTTACTATTAAAAGGATTTGCATATGGAAAGGAAGAGGATTGACCTTTAAATTCATTAAATAAAGCAAATTTTTAAAAAATAATTTTGGTTAAAAGCATTAGTGTGATGAAAAATAGAAGAACAAATACAGAGCCATCAGTATCTGGGCTTTCGTTAACACTAACGAGCAAATTATTGTAAGGGAAGATTTGCATCATTGGAATGCATATCCCAGCCTCCATACTGATATATGGGATGAGGGGTTATCTTTGTATGGCTCCTCTTTCAGAATATATTTTCTTCTTATAAAATAGCCTCTTTTTAACTCCCATTGGGGACCTCTTTATAAATGAGGAACTGGTCCTCAAGGGACTGGCCTGGTGAGAAAAGTGTGTTAATAATAATAATTTAAAAAAAAAAAAAAAAGTGCATATTAGAATACTAAGCAATATAATTAGCCCATTTCTTGGGGTTTTTAGAAAATCTTAAAGAAAAAAAGTATAGCAAGTTTTAATTAAACATATTCTCTGGGTGTTTGAATTGAGTAAGAATTAGAAAATCCTGTTGTATTTTAGAGGGATTAATTGCATCAATTTAAGGTTCTGGCTCCAATCTCAGCTCTGCAGCCAGGTATCCCCACTGCTCTTGCAAAGCAGGTACAGTGCTGAGAGTGAGTGAGGTCTGGCCACAGAGCTGGGGCCACAAGCTGCCCCTCAGATGGGCATTCTCAGCCCATGGGTGCCAATAAACACATTCATCTTCTAATCTTTTACACAGGAATAAGCAGAGATCCTCTATATCAAAACTGGCTAAATCTGCAGATTCAAAATATGATTGCTCCTAATGATAAATATTGATTTACACATGCTGAAAAGCTTCTGTTTCCTTCCCAGCAAGGAGTCTGAAGTGTAATTAGATGAGCAGTGTTTCTACCACCCTATCACTTTTCGAGGCTGTCTTGAGACTGTGATGTCCAGTGGTTTCTGGGTCTCCACTCTGCTCTTAGGTCTTACCCCACCTGTGTCTCAGCTTTTTGTCACAGCCCTTTGTAAAGCACTTTGAGATGCTTGGATCAAACTTGCTGCCGGTCCAGAGTAGTATTAACCAGTGTTTTGTGCTCTTTTGTCATGCAGCTCAGTCTATTAATCCAGATATTTATTCTGTTCCTGTTCTACCTCAGGCTCCCACAAGTGGGAAGAGGTGAAACGGTTCAGGTTATTCTTCTCAGAGCTCAGCTAATGTCATCTGCTGAATACAGCTCTAAACATCTGAAGCCGGTGAAATTAAATAAAGTGTGAGCATCCTTTGGTCTGGAGCTCTTTGCCTTTAGAACAATTACTCATGGTAACTTTAACAATAGTATATTAAGGAAAAAGAAAACCTCATAAAAGAATGTAGTGTTAGGATGGAACTCTGCCTGATATTAGAACAATTATGGAGCAGATGCATCCACTCCGAACAAAGTGACCTTTTCATCAAGTTACAAAACATTAAAGGTTAAAGAGTGTTTGAAAGGAAGTTAATACTTTTAAAACATTAGAAAAAAAATGCCATTCTTTCTGGACCTGACCAAAATCAGTGGGAAACTGAGATGACTGTTTAGGCACATCCACTCACAATTTAAGCAACTCTGATTGCAGAAGGACAGAAAGTATTTCAAATCGCCTGTTTTCTTTTACAATTAGAAGCACTTTTTCGAAGAAGAAAGATTTGATAGGAACAAATACCCAGTGACAGAAAGCCGGTTAATTGCAATTTTAAAGTCACATTCCTTTCTCTCCATTGTGTAGAGAGGAGAACAAAGAGCGGGAATCACTGCTGGTGTCAGAGTTTAGTTTCCCGGTTTCACCTGGGCCGGGCGGGGCCGGTGCGGTGCCCGGGCGGGGGGCAGAGCTCTGTGTCCCGCACACGGCGGGGCCCGGTGCTGCTCGCCGAGGGCCACCGGGGAGGGGACGAGTGTCCGGGCCCGCCCCGGCCTGCGGGACACCGGGGGCCTGCTGGGAGAGCCCGCACAGCGGCCCGCAGCGATTGATCCCCGTCAGCTCCTCCCGCCGGAGGGCTGAGGGCGCGGGGGATACAGCCCACCTTGTTCGGGAGTTCAGTGCGGCCTCCCGGGAGCTCCGGGCCATGGGATTTACTGCCCGACGGGCTCGCCGGGGCTGTCCTTGTGTCCGTGTCCCGGCACGGCCCCGCTGTGGGCTCACAGGAGGAGGAGGAGGCGGCCCGGGGCGCCGGCGGTACCCGCTGTGCCCGGCCCGGTGTGTGTGCGGCCCCCGCGGGACCGGACCGAGCTCTGCCCGCGCTCTGGGGGCGGCCGGGGCTGCAGCCCTCACCTTCCCCTTCCCCTTCCCCTTGCCCTTGCCCTTCCCCGTCCCCTTGCCGGTTCCCCTTGCGGGCTCGCCGCCGGGCCAAGGTGAGCCATAGGATGGATAAACTTCTGTGTGCAAGCGCTGTGTGCAAACGCTAAAAACCCGCGTGGGAAGGAAGTTTTCGTGGAAAAGGAGAGAAGGATTTTGCTCGAACTTAAGTTTTACCCACTTCCCCCTTCAAGCTTTTTTTTTTTTTTTTTTTTTTTTTTTTTTTTTTTTTTTTTTTAAAGAGTATCTGGGCAGAACAAAATCTTCATTGCGTTGAGTCGCGGGCGGTCAGTCAGCAGAGGAGCGCCCGTGTCATCTGTGCCATGGGAACCTTCGGGCGATGCGAGAAATAAGCGGGGAATCCCTTCCACTTCCCCGGGCTGCTCCGAATGCCTGTCACATTAGCCAGCCCCGAGGAGCAGTGCCAGGCTCCACACAGGCGTGCCCAAAGCCTGCAGCCAGTAAAACTTTGTGGAGGTAAAATTAGCTAAAGACCCTCTACTGAGACAACAGCCTTTGTTGTCGCATGTGGTAGAGTTCCAGGATCTGTAACTATTTGTCTTAAAAGGTTTTCCTCCTGCCCCAGCGAAGGCATTACGCTACAGTAGCTTTGAAATGGTACCGCGCATTTCCTTCAAAGCAGCGGCCGGTTGTTTCTTCAGGAACCCCGAGTCCTTTCGAGGGAGGGGAGAAAGTGATGGCCGAGCGGGGCTGGATCGCGCCGATAGATCTTGTTTTGAATGAGCATCACCTCCAAAGGGCGCAGCCCCCGGGAGCGCGGCGGGTGCCGGGGCGGCTCTGCCCGGCCCGAGGGGGCTCAGCCCGGGGAGATCGGGCTGCGGGGAGCGGGCCCGGGACAGCGCGCTGGCCCCAGCCCGTCTCGGTCCGGGAGGGAGGGCAGAGCCCCCGGCAGTGGCCCGGCTCCCCGGGCGGCATCGCCCCGCTCCCGGTGCCCGGCTGTGAGCGGGAACTGGCTGCCGCGGGGCGCGGGGGGCGGGCGGTGCTCTCTGAGCGCCGGGGCCCGCGGGAGAGGGGCCGGGGCACGGCTGGGGCTTTCCCCGCGGGGCGGCCACCGGGGGCTGCGGGAGCCCGGCCCGGCCCGGCCCGCTCGGTGCCTCTGCCCGCCCTGCGGCTCCCCCGGCCGGAGCCTGCCCCCGCCGCTCCCCGCCACCATGGGGATTCTCCTGGGGGATGTATTGCTGATGTCTGGGCTTGGGTGGGGAATTGCTGCCGACTCCGGGCAGAAGCGAATCGATTCGGACAAGATTACTTACGGTTTAAAATGAGGTTTCCAAATATGAGGACACTGAGCCTGTTTACACTTTGCTATTTTCCCCGTGCTCTTCCCGAAATGCCCGGTCCTAATGGCGGGGACGCAGCTATTCCAGTTCTGATTTTCTGGGGCTTATTACATGTCAGAACTGTAAAAGTCCTCTGGACAATTTACAGACAAAACATCTGGTTCGTTAAAGCAAAGCTACTGGACTAAGACAAACAAACTTTGCTGCTGTGTAAATTCACTTACCCAAACAATTTACATTCAAGCAAAGATTTTAGCCCGAAGAAAAACTTTTATTCATTTGTATTCAGGAGGTTTGGGAATTCACAGGCATTTAAAAATAATTTTGCTCTAATAAAGTTATGTAGATATTACAAAATGTCTTTGTTCTCTTCTCAGATCATTATCGCCGCTATAATGGTTATTGACAACACTTTGTATTTTACAGAAGCGCGGTATCGTTTTCGGGCGTGGGCAGTGGGGTTTTTAAACAAACTTGTCAGATCCGTATTCATCTGGTCCAGCCTTAATGAAAGCTGCAGCTTCTTTGTTCTTCTCCGGGAGAAGCCGAAGTCCTCCCTGCATTTCGATGCGTGCGGCGGGCAGCGGGGCGGGCGGGCACGGGGGGCACAGGGGGCACGGCCCGGGCACGGGGGGCACGGCCCGGGCACAGGGGGCACAGCGCGGCCAGGGGCTGCCGGGCGGGACCGGCCCGGAGCCGCCGCCTCCTCCGGCCCGGGGCCGGCCGGTGCCTCCCTGGGGCTCCCGGGGCCGCCGAGACCCCCAGCCCCGCACCGGCCCCGCCGAGACCCCCAGCCCCGCACGGGCCCCGGGCTCTGTCCCCGCCCGCCGCCCCCAGGGCCGGCCCCGGGCCGCGGGCAGCGCTGTCCGGCCGCCGGCGGCTCCAAGGCCCGGCTGGCTCTGCCCGGCCCTTCCCGCGGTCCGGGGGCACCCGCCCGGAGAGGAGCCGCAGGTCCCGGTCGCTCCTCTGCCCCGCTCGAACGGGAGGCGCCGGCAGGGCTGGGCCCAGAGGAGAGAGGCCGGGGCCGGTCGGTGCCCGGGGCTGAGCCCCGAGAGCACAGAAGCGGGGCGAACGGCGGGGAGAGCGGCCGCACGGGCACCTCGGCTCACGCCGCTCCCTGCCTGGTTTGCACTGAGCAAGTGGCGAAACATCAACACGCCGCTCGGGAGAGAACGAGGTTAAAGCTCGGCTAAAACACGCTGGCTTCTAGGAGGCAGCTCCTCCAAGTTTACTAAACTCGCTCTCTGATCCTCCCGGGCCGTTCCCATAAGCAGCAGTTCATTCCAGCCGTCCTTTATCGGCTCAGCCGCCGTCTCCACTCAGGCTGGGGGACCAAAGAGGTGTCTCGGACAATTGGTGAAGTTTTAGTGGAGAGGAATGGGACGAGCAGTGAAAATACACACCAAAGAAGGGCAGTAAGCGGTGCCCAGTTGGGAAGGATAAAACAGTCTTAGCTGGTGGAAAGTTCAGGAGTGATGGTTATCTAATTGTGTGACTTATAAATAATTGGTACCTTGCTTTAAAACTGCCGGGAAGAGCGAGCCTGGGGCTGAGCCTGGTGTGCTGAGTCTTTGTGGATGGAGTCTGTAGAGCCATCGATTTGATGCGTTATGTTTGGAAATGTTACACTTCATAAAATTACACGTTCTGGCTCTCTGGAATAGACTGTGACCCCCAAAGAAGCCGACGCACATGGAGGCATCCGCACTTCCCTCTGTAAATCGTCTGATAGAAGGCTCAATAGATTTGCTTTTTCTTCCTTAAAAAAAAAGGTATATAGTTAACAACCGAATTATTCCACAACTTCCCGAGCGTTTTGGCAGCGAGAGTTGTGACTGTGTAAGTGCAGGGCGTGTGTCTGTGTGTGCACGAATATCTGCTGCCTTCCCCTCTCTCTCACACACGAGAATTATTGTTCCTAAGCGAGCTGAGAAAGTTCCTCCAATGAGTGTTTACGGAAAGTTTCACTTATTTCGCTCCCTCCCCGTCCCAGCTGGGCGCTCTGGAGGAGCCCATCACCCTCGGCCGCCGGGGCGTGTGGGCCGCCCTGGGCAGGGGCAGGTGAAGCGCAGGTTACACCGAGCTCCCTCCCCTCGCCGCACACAGGGGCCGGGCACAGCCTCCGGCTTTGTCTGTGCTGCTGACACCGTCCGCCTGTGCGGTGCCCCCTGGCAGCGTCCTGCACACGGGCTGTGCTCTGCCCGGGAGCCTGTTCCGACACCGGGGCCACACAAACCCACGGCCGCGGGAGGAGGCTGCGCACCCGCGGGGCACCGGGCAGCGGGCAGGGCTGACATCCATCCATCCATCCATCCATCCATCCATCCATCCATCCATCCATCCATCCATCCCTCCATCCATCCCTCCATCCATCCCTCGGGTGGGTTAAGGTGGACACACAGGCGGTGAAAGATGAGCAGGTTTAGAGACAGGGAAGTAGTGGAAGGAACAAAGTTCTTGCGACTTGCAACCGCCCCAGAATCGGGGATTGGTGGCTGCAGCTCGTTCCTGGCGATGCCCCGCGGCTGAGGAGGATCGGGACCGTCCCCGCCTTTGGAGAGGGCTCTGGCACAGTTCAGAGCAGCCTTCACAGGACTGCAGTAACTACATGCGCCGTGTCATTTTAATTTCGCTGTAGTTCTCAGGGCGCTTTACCAGCGCCTGGTGGCAGAGTGACCTTCCCCGCGCTCCGTGCGGCGAGCAGGAACGGAGGCGGCCGGGGCTCCCGGGGCTCTCGGCTGCCGGAGCTCCCGGCCGACCATCCCAAAGTTTGTTTCGGTCTCTCTGGCTCCAGAGCTGGGAGGAATCCTCCATGTTGCGCGGCGCGGGCCGGCACGCCTCGGGCCGGCACACCTCGGGCCGGCTCGGCGCTGGGTGCGGGGCGGCCGCAGCACGGCCCCGCCAGCCGGGAGAGCGGCCCCGGGCCCTGTCCCTGCCCCCGGCAGCCTCCGGGGGGTGGGGGGCGTGAATTATTTAGGTTTTCTATTTCCTACTTAAAGGGGGAGGAGGGAGAGAGAATGAACGAGCTATTAACCGCAGCCGAGCCCCGCTTCCCCAGGCTGTCTAACATTTGTAAATACTTATGCTGCGGCTGGTCCCCTCCTCCCCGGTTAAGTTGTTTAGTATGTCGGTTATTTGTACCGAATCCCGCTCTGCGTAGTGTCTGATGCGTTGTCGTTGCAATGTGCAGCCGGGGTGACACTGATGGATGCGCCAATGGTGAGACGGACAGATGTTAGGGCGGATCTAGCGGCAGCACGGCCGCGGCGGCGGAGAGCCCGCCTGCCCGCCCCGCCGGGGCTGCCCGTGCGCCCGGCCCCGTCCGCGCCGCGCCGCGCCGCTCACCCACCCACCCACACATACACACACACACACACACACACGGGGCTTTTTGGGGAGGGGGGGAACGTCTCGGTGTCGTCTCTTAAGCAGATCTGATCGCTCCTTCTGTGAGCAGATACTGTAACTGTGAGGAGCAACCGGCGAGTATCAATGAGATGGAACTGAGCGAGTTTGGCAGCAGAGGCGGCAATTGACAACTCACCATTTTCTTGTTTGCAAGAAATGTTTCGTTTTCCCCCAACAGTAGCAATTTCCCGGGGACTTTAGGCGACTGCGAATTTTTTTTTTTTTTCATCCTAAAGATCAGCTTAAAAAAAAAAAATCAACTCATAAAAATAATAATCCAAAAAAAAAAAAAAAATTATCCCAAACCTTCTCCACCCGTCATGTAAAGTGTTTGAATTTCCTGCAACTTGAAAGGGAAGCGAGAGCCCGAGAGCGGCACGGCGGCTTTATAGGATGTGAAGACGCAACAACATCTGCACTTAGTCAGGTATTTGGAATTATCCCAAATCTCGAAGAATGGGGGCGAGTGGAGATTTTTTTTTTTTTTTTTGATCTTACCGTAAAAGTGAGCTCAGCCTGCTTTTTTTTTTTTTTTAATTCCTCCCTTGAAATTAAAAAAAAAAAAAAAAAAAAAAGCTACTAGGTTTTTTTTTCTTTTTTTCCTTTTTTTTTTTTTTTTTTTTTTTTTTTTTTTTGGTAGTTGCGGTTGCGGTGTGTTGTCCCTTCCCGCTGTCGCGGCGGGTCCCGGGCGGGCGGGGCGGGGGCGGGAGCGGCCCGGGCCCCGCGCGCCCCCCGCCGCCCCGGCCCTCCCCGCGCCCGCCGCGCGGCCCCGCCGCCCAGGGATGCGCAATCAAACCCGCAGCACATCGATCCGCCGCCGCCGCTCGCCGAACTGAGCGCGGCGGCTCGGCAGTGAACTTGGACCGAGAAAAAAAAAAATTAAAAAAAAAAACCCTAAAAAAAAAACAAACAAAAAAAAACTGTGTGAGAGAGAGGGAAAAAAAAAATCAGCCCCCAAAACAGGGAAAACGAGGGAAAAGTGCTGCTCCCGAAGCGCCGGGCGTGTGTGGCGCGGGCTGCCCGCTCCCCGCCGCTCTGGCCCCGCGGGGCGGGCGCAGCGGCTCCGCTGGCGGGGGCGCCGCCGGTAGCGGCCGCGGGCCGGGGCGGCCCCGACACCGCCCGCCCGCAGGCGCGGAGCGCGGCGCCAGCCAGGTGGGAGCCGCGGGCTGGATGTGCCGGCGGGCGGGCGGGCGGCGCGCCGGTGAGTGCGGCCGGGGCGGGCAGCGCCGCGGGGCCGGAGCGGCGGGAGCCACCGCTGTCACCGCGCGGGGCGGCCGGGATGGGGCGGCCAGGCGGGCCCTCCGGCCGGGGGGCGGCGCGGAGCGGAGCGGAGCGGGGGGGGTCCCGTGGCCCGGCGCGGCGGGGGGCGATGGCCGCGGGGGCTCCGGCGGGGAACGGGTGCGCGCGGGGGCGGAAAGGGAAGGGCTGCGGCGGGGAGAGAGCGGCGCGGAGCCCGGCGGGCTGCCCTGCCCTGCCCGCCCCTGCCCGGCCAGCCCGGCCAGCCCGGGACCCGGCGGCGGGCGAAGTTGGGCGGCGGAGGGGGCGCGGCGAGGGCTCGCCCCGGCCGGCGGGGCACAGAGCCCGGCCCGCCCCACGCCCGGTCCGGCGGGCGATGCGCGCTGGGCGAAGGCGCGGCCCGGGGCGGGCGGGCGGCGGTGCCCCGCTCCCTCTCGGCGGAGCAGTTTGAGTGACACCGCGATCATCTCGTTTCCCTTCGAGCTTCGCCTGTTGCCGCCGCCGCCGCCGCTCCAGCGCCGAGCCGGGAGCGCGGAGCGCGGGCTGAGGCTCCGCCGGCTCCGGCCGGGAGATCCCCCGTCTTTATGCCGTGATCTCCCAGCCCGGCCCGGCACCGGGGGCGCGGGGCGGGGTGGGGGGGACTGCGGGCTCTCCCCGGCCCTCCCGCCCGCACACCTCTTCGGGGGGCTTCCCCTCCTCCTTCCTCCGGGGCGATTTGTCAAACTTCCCCCCTCTTCTGCCAGCAGCAGCAGCAGCAGCAGCAGCAGGGCTGTCCTCTCCTCTGTGCCGCCTCCTCCTCCTCCGCCGCCGCCGCCTCCTCCTCCTACTCGGCATCGTGTATGCACAGCAACAAAAAATATATCCCGGACCCAGCCCTCGCGCCGAGGCTGGAGCAGCTCACCGGATCTCCGGGGCTGAGGCAACTCTTCCCACCCCCGCGGCCCGGCTGCCCCCCCCCGCCCGGAGCCCAGCATGCCGAGGAGGAAGCAGCAAGCGCCCCGGCGCGCAGCAGGTACGAGAGCCTTCCCTGCCTTCCCTGCCTTCCCTTCCCTGCCTTCCCTTCCCTGCCTTCCCTTCCCTTCCCTTCCTTCCCTCCGCGGCTGCTGCCTTCTCCTCTGGCCTCCCTCCGTGTCTCTCACGCCCGGCTCTGCCCCGCTGCCGGGGGCTCTGCCCCGCCGCTCCCGGGCGGGAGGCGCCGCGCCGGGGACGGGGGGTTTGGGGGGGATTTTATTTATTTTTTTCTTTCTTTTTGGGGTGGGGGGCGCACGAAAGCCCGTTGCCCACTTTTGGTGCCCACTTTGCTTTACTGGGAACTCCGGTGCGGCCCGGCTGGGGTGTGCGGGCACAGGCGGGGCGGTGTGCGGGGCGGTGTGCGAGCACAGGCGGGTGCGAGCACAGGCAGGGCGGTGTGCGGGGCGGTGTGCGGGGCGGTGTGCGGGCACTCGCCTCTCGGGATCCTGTGCCCGTGTCACCCCGGAGCTGCGGGGAGCCAGGAGCAGAATTTTGGTTGTTTCCAGCCCGTACTTTGGCACCTACTTTGCTTCTCTCCCTCGTAGTCTTCGTTCTTCTACATCCCCTTCCCTCGCAGGCGAATGGTTTGTGAAAGGCAGGGAAAATACTCTTTTTATTTTATTTTTTTTCTATTATAAAAAAAAGAGAGAGGGTATGTATAAATACATGGCACGCTGTGAATGAAGTGGCAGGGACAAAGTGATTAGGAGGCTCTGCAGTGTTAGCTGAAGATCTAAGCCCAGAACTGGTTCCTTTGCCCAACTTTTACCTTTTTCCTCTTCTGCGCTTGTACTGCACTGGAGATGTCTCTGCCGGACAGACAGACAGACACCCTCCTGTCTGGTCACTTTCTTTGGTGGCCTCTTCTGTTAATCCTCTTGATTTTTTATTTATGAGTCCAGAGGAGAAGCTGCAAAGTAAACCAAAGGAGAAAAAAAAAAAAAAAAAAAAAAAGAAAAAGGGTCTGTGTATTGTCAAGTGACTGGTGAATGTTTCTGATAGTGCCTTTACAATTTCCACCGGTTTTTTTTTTTTCCTTTTTAGAAATACTTTTCGAGGCTTTGTGCTGGTGAGGTTTCTTGTTTGTTTGGCTTGTTTTCCTTTTGCCAGAAACGTCAACTCCTGTTAAACTTAAGCAGTATTTTTTGGAAAAGCCAAATTGAAAAGAAAACAGTAAAAGAAAAGCCCCACATAATTTTACAGTAATCCTTAGCTGGGGATATGTGGGCTGGAAAAGGTTTCCTTGGCCTGTTGCCATCCTTGATTTGATGTCTGATTGATCGCCTGTCATCTGGCAGCCTTTGATCTATTCATTCCCGATAAACATCAATAAATCACTTGCCATGGTAACGCCAGACTCGGTGACGTCACAGGTGGCCTGTCAACTCTCTGTTAGCGCCACTCGAGGGGCTCCGGGTGCCACCAGGGCCGGCCCGGGGCAGGGACAGCACCCCTGGCCTTCTCCAGGGGCAGCATCGCTGTGGCTGTGCTCAGGACAGCTGGGAGCAGGTATTCCTGCAGCCTGGGCTGGGGGGGTTGGGGCACAGGCGTTCAGCAGCCTGCCAGTGCTCCCAGCGCTGCCTGACAACTGCTCCGAGCGGGGTGCTTTGGGTTTAGCCAACAGCAAGGGGCTCGGGGAGTAACAAAAATTGTAAATAACAACGTGCGTGTTTCCTTTCTTCTCCGCTTTGACATCCACATGCGTTGGGCCAGTGCTTTTGGAATAGGGAAATGGACTTCCCAGCAGCCTCACCCCACGTACAAACAGCCAGAAAGTTTGGAAAGTTTCTCAGTACGGTAGTGATAGCATCTAGCAAACAATGCCGTAGCCAAATACTTCATGATAATATTTTGCTTTTCTGGCCTGTGCCATCAAATAACAATTTTTGAGAAAAATGACAGAGGTGAACTTTTCCTGATACTTGGGAAATTCTGTTTTGTAATGTGAATTTAGTTCTGCAAAATCTAGCTTTTCCATGTGTCTGACACACTGGACTCTGCTGTAAACTGGGCTGTCTCTCCATAGGCTGGAAGAAAATGTTTCTGCACTAAACACACATTCTGAGGTATCCCTCTCTCCCTCCACCACTCTCTGTCTCTCCCTCCTTTCTCAAGTGAATCATCCGTGATGAGCGATCTGTCTTTCATATTTAGCAGAAGTGTAATCTCTTTAAACTTTTAGCTTTTTGATAGCCACATTAAACATTTAGTATTGTGTATAATTGCTTCCCACTGAGATGCTGCTTTTATTGGTCACATTGGAAATGTTACTTTTTCTAATAGCAGCAAAAGCAAAGGCTTTTTTTTTTTCTTTTTAACACCTTAAAAACAGCTAAGAAATAACAGGTTAGTTAAGAAATATTCATTACAAAAACTTGACTGCAGGACTAATAGGAGATGGAAGAATGGTTTTGCTCTATCAAAATGACCCGTCAAAACGACTTTGTTTCATATTTGATTTAATTGTCTCTCTCCTGACAGGCACATTCATCAATAGCTTAATGGTCAATCAGAAGTTGGCAGAGTGAGTGCTTTCATTCTTTCCCATACACTAGCTTTGGCTTTACTTTATCAAAATGCCTCTGCCTAATGGATATGGGGGATGTAGAATGACTGAAGGGCTACTTATTTGACAAGAGTGAAAAAACAAGAACATTTATGCTGTTGATAAGTGCATGAAGATAAATAAGTGAGCTGTATGAGGCGTTTTATTTTAAGACAGAAGAAACTTACTTTTTTTTTCTCCCCCCTTTTTGGCTTGAGAGCTGCAAGTTATAAGGTTCATGACTGCTTTTGTGGCATACTGAGAGTGATGACAAATTGATTGCTTGGTACTGAGAGAGAAAAAAAGGTGGTGGTGGGGGGAGAATTAAAGATGTCTGCTGATTGGTAACTCAGGAAATCCAGTCCCCAGCAACCTTGAGAATACTCGAGAATTTTTTTTCTCCAAACTGAAAGGTCCGCTCAGCCATAAAAAAAGAAAAGTTGTTTTGCCAGCTTCATTAGTGTTCACCTAATTAGCTGTAAACCTGATGGATTCCTGACAGCTTTAATGATTGGAGATGACAAGCTCCACGCAGTGTCATCCAGCAGAATTAGGTTTGCAGCTAGTTTGATGTAATCAAGTTGATATTACACAGTCCTGGTTGCCTTTAGTTGTGCATTAACTCAATTTTCTGCTGCAGGTGACAAATGGGCTTTGGTACCTGGATAATCATGTCATAGGAATTAGGACCCTTTTAATGGTCTGGAGTAGAATAACAACAACAAAGAACTCTCAGCAGCACAGAGCTCGCAGACATAACAGACAGGTGCACAAATTCTTTATGTCTAGCCCAAGTGTTAACACCACACTGTGGAAGACTAAAGCTGTCTCTGAGAATCAAGAATCTGTAAAAATGATAATTTCACTTTGTTTGCTTTGAGACAGAGCTGAATATCGTAGGTAAATTTGGGAAGGAGAGTCAGGGATTGCAGTTTTATTCCTCACCTGTTAAAGCAAGAAGATAGTCAGAATTGCTGCTCCAAAGACTTCTGTCATGTAAGTCAGGAGGAAGAAGGTATTTACCAGTTCGAGGCTACTGTCTGGGGAAGCTAAGATATTGTATTAATAGAGGCCAGTCTTGTTCATGCAAACAGTAATTATCTATCCTTAAATTATAGCTTTCACTTGCAGCTTTTTTAGAAACCTATTTAAAAGATCAAGAAAATGTACTTCCTACTGACAGAAACAACTTAATACATATTTTGTGTACATACCTTCTGAGGAGGGATTGGGAACTAGTGGTTTGCTGGGATCACATTTAGTTTACTTATTTATTTATATATTTAATAAAACAGTAAGACCCAGACAACTGCACCGAGTTTTCAAGGCTCTGAGAGAGAAAAAAAAAAAAACAACAACCCAAACAAAGCCGGGCCTGTAGTATTTTTGTTTTTACATAGCATGTTTTAAATCCTGGAGGTTGCTGCATGCTTTAGGCTTTTCCCAACTCCCACGCTCGCACTGAAAAGCTGCACCTGGTCAGCGTGAGCCCCCAAACACACAGAATTGATGCTTCAGAGGTGCTGAGCACTTCCACTTTCCAGGGACTTGAGTGCTGGTGCCAGCCCTGGGCCCCTCCAGCGCGGGGCTGGGGGTGCAGCACAGCAAACAGATGCAAGATGGCACACAGGTTGTGCCGCCAGATTTCCAGGCAGCTCCGACTCCAGCAACTCGAACGCTCGCTTTAATTTATGGCAATTGCTTGCAACTACATACATACCCCAAAAGTAAATGTAGCGATAAAGTAGGCTACCTATAAAGGTACTTGCAGTGTCAGCCCTTGGTATGTTATTTGCCTCCAAACCTGCCACATATTTCTCTGTTGGGCAGAGATTCTTCCTAGCAGCAAGCTGACAAAATGATTAGTTATGGCTGTCCTCTGCTTTTTTTTTTTCCTTTTTTTTTTTTTTTTTTTTTTTTCCCGGCAAAGTGTGAAGGAACAATGCAAAAAAAAAAAAAAAAAAAAAAAAAAAAGGAAAAGGGGCATAAATATAAAAAGGCTTGATAGATTCCCCTGAATATCCGGCTGGAAAACAGAATTTTCCAGAATCAGCTGCCATTTCTCCCATTAGCTTGACAGCTGTCAATTAGGGCTTCAGTGCTCTCCTGGGCCACAGTTTATTGCGTGCGGTTGATGTTGTCATTTTGTTCTCGGTTTTGCCTTGAGCACTATCATGAGCAGGAGTGAAATAGTCAATAACTGATGTATCAGCAGTTATTTCTTAAATTGGCTTACAAGTCTGCATTTTTCCTCTTTTTACTAAAGATTGTTTTGTAAAGTGATTAGAATGAATTGTGACTGCTGCAGGGTTATGGGAAATGCAGTGAAGCTAGGGTGAGTTAGCAGGATTAGAGTGGGTCCTTTTTGTCAGCCCTGCTTCCAGGATTAGTGGAAACTGTATAGAAAAGATCACCTTCAGGGTGAAGTGTGGGGTACATTTTTAAGCGTGCTACGTGCACGCTTATGCAGAAACATATGGTGGTACAGAGTGAATGAAAAGAAATCATTTGCCAGGACATAAAGTAACCTACGTGTTATCTTTCTGAGCAAACCTTGGCACTGCTGGCTCTACGGTGTAGTAATCCATATTTTAATCCAATGTCGTGACTGTTTCCTAGAGAATCCAAATACAGATTGTCAGATTTTAACACAGCCCTGTTTTCAAGGTGCTGCTATAGTGGTTCAGGTATTAAGATGCCTGAAGTGTTGCATTGTCAAGTAGGAGTGTATGTGTGTGTATGGTTATGATACAACACCAAAAATAACATAGTTGCTGAGCAGTCGCGTGTTATCTTATCTGTGAAATACTTCAGCATCATTTACTAAATAGTCTACCTCAGGTGTTTTAGTCTGATTTATTTTTTTTTCTTCTCTGTGTGTTTGGTAATTTTTTTTTAAAATTTAGTTACGCCCAAATTGTGGTTTATCAGCCTTAAGTTAAAAATGAAAGGTGAATACAATATATTGTATTTGGTAACAATGATATGGACTGGTACATCCAGACAGATAATATGCAGTTGTAATTAGAGTGAATAGACAGGCATTCATTTTCAAATTCTTTGACACATGCATAAAATAGTCATATAATAAGATAAGATGACAATTTTATGTTAGGTTGATAAAGTGTCCCGATACATGCATTTAAATGTCTGTAAGCCTTTTTTTATCCAGACAGATTAATTCTAGTTTCCAGCATTTGCAGTTAGACATTAAATTAATTTTAAAAATCCCACTAAACAATGGATGCGTTGCTTTTTTGTGTGTGTATGTGTCATAACCTAAAGCAGGAGGATTGAAAAAAATTTGTGCAATTGATTTTTCTTGATTTCAACATAAAAAAAAAAACAAAGCATGAAAATTGGCTCAAAGGATTTAAAGCATAGTCCACAAGAGATCGTATTGTAGTTTTCTTAAGTACAATAATGCAGAGTAGAACATTGTCAGAGCTTGAAATTGTTTGTTACCATTTTCATAAAAAGAACTGAAAGAGTTGAAATAAGTAGGGCTTAATTTCAGAGACTGTGAGATTCATCCTACTGCATTTGCCTGATTTTGCGCCTGAAAGATATTTTGGTCATCTCAACAGAGAGCCAATCTGCAGAATTTAAACACTTCTCATTGCAGGCATCAACTTTAAGATATTTCTCAGAAAATGTTCAAAGGGTTTTTTTCCCCTGGGGGCAGAGGGAGAGTAGGGAAAGAGTTACCAGAGGATCATAAAATACCTGAAAGCTCTTTGCCAATGCCATTACCTGGCCTCTTCGGGCAGTAAAGGGACAACTCTTCAAGAATAATCTAAGTTCGTATTTTAGACTTAATTATAAATTATTAATTAACTCTGTCAGGACACATGTTATTAATTATGACTCTCTTTTCTCCATCCAGAGCAGCTGTTGGGAATCACGTAAGTTACTGTGCTTGTTGGTGTGGGAGTTTGGCAGTGAGGAGCCTCCATGCCCAGCCTCACCTCGGGCGCGGTCGTTGGGCAGCTCCGCCCGGCAGCACTGGCCATCAGTGCGAGTTTTGGGGCGGCCCAGTGTGTTCACAATTGGCCACCATTGTCACAGGCTGGGGTTTAGGTCCTGTCCATAAATAATTCTGGATTTAAGAAAGGCGGTGAGGAGGTGGGAAGGGCGGCAGCCAAGCCTTGGCCAGGGGGAAGCCAGGAGGTTTCCCTTCCTTTCCGCCAAACTCCCGCCAAACTTCGCGCGCTGGCACAGAGCAGAGGGCTGCTTTATAATTCGTTTGGAATGGTCCAAATTCATTTACTTTTGATATTTCCATCATTAAATTGAGCCCTCTGTTTCCGTTTCTTATGTGTTCTTTGCGGAATGCATGTTGCATAAAATAGGCAATTTTTAATGAACAATTTAATGTAAATGGGTTCTGAATTTAAATTAATATTAATGAAGCTTTGAGTGAATTTATTTTGCATACGTAAAGGCTTGTAACTCTTTCACTCATACACTCCTGTCTTTATGTACTAACACATTGGTTAGGTGAATTGGCTAGTTTCCATATTTTGTGATTAAAAGCTCTAATGGATTTTACATGGATATTTGTGCTAGCGCAGCTTTGCGCAGGTTACTATTGCTAGTAAAAACGTACCTGCCTCGATATTCAGATTTTTGTAGTTAACATTTCGCCGTTATCCCACCGTTTCTGTACGTTTCTTCCTACTTTGGTTTTGCCTTCATGCTTAAAGAAAAAAATACTCCAACAATAGTCACCACAGTCAAGATGTTTTCTTTCTTTGGCTTACCTCTAATGCATTATGTATTTAGAAATGATGGGATGTTCTATAATTAATTCTGTTAGATGTAATTGCTATAATCACTTTGATGCTACACATAATAAAAGTAATATGGTAAGCATACGGAGAAATATAAACACCTTATTGTAACACTTTTTGTAAAATTCTTTAAAAAATCTTGTTTAGAGCGGAACCTCCGCTTCCGTATTTTGTCAGAGCTAAGAATTAATTTTTTTTTAAAGTACATTACTTAAGTAAAATAATTAATTTTAGATATTGAAAAGATTTTGACAGGCAGGTTGTCTTGTATGTGCGCGTGACTATCCCTGACTCTGTGCGGTATTAAAGATGTAGTTCATTAAGGAGCCAATCTTCAGCCTGGCTACAAGTGAGACATAAATATCACTGTGTATCTCATGAAATGAGAGACAAATATGTACATTATATCAAAACCCAGGACACAGGAAATAACACGGGAATGGAACTGTACAGTGGAAAGCCTCTTTGTAGCGCAAAATTATGGGAAATATAAAATGTATGAAGGGCAGCATGTAACTAGAGAGGGAGTTTTTCAGGCATGGTCCCAAGTGGGAAAAAAACTACAGAAGGTGATTTCCCTCCTCCTGCTTTTTTTTTTTTTTTTTTTTTTTTTTTTTTTTTTTTTTTTTTTTAACAAGTAGCTTTGAGTTATTGTTTGCAAACACAGTTTTTGATAGGGAGGAAATGAAAGAAATATGTGCAATGGGTTAAGCTGTGTAGCTGATATCCTTGATTCTGTAAGAAAAAATGTTAATATGGCCATAGTTCTTAATTAGTTGCACACCATACTTAATGCTGCAAAGGTCACTTGGTTTTATGGTCTGGCTTCGCCTATGAATTTGTATGTTTCCCCCCAAATTTATATTTCTCTCGCATGTATTTTCTAAGCAATTGAGTGTGCAAATTGTGGTGAAAATGCAAACTAGAAACAGGATTAGAAAAATACATTTAGCATGGACAAAGAAGACGTTTTTAATTTTTTTTTAATATATATTTTTTCTTTTTGCTGGTGTTATTTTCAAATAATGCACAGCCTTTGCGTGGCGAGCAGCAGTATTACATTTAACTTCTGTAAGCTGAACAAACAAACCCTGACCAAGCTCTCGCTGGATTGTTCTGGGGAAGAACAGAACAGGGTGCTGTTTCTGAGTGTCTCTGGGACTGGGCTGGCTGCCGGCAGCCCTTTCCCTGCTAGGTCAAGCCTGTTGCTGGAGGGCCAGATCGCAGCAGGGGCCTCCAGGAGGCTTGGCCAGGCTGCTCCAGACTGGCAGCCATCAGTCATCCATCTGTGACACAGAGTCTGTTTTTGATGGCAGGGATGATAAAAGGCCTGGGAACTGTATAGGCCCTTGTAATCAGGGCCAGTGCTGACATCCTTCTCAACTTTGACAGCTTCTTCCTTTTCTCTCTTCACCGCCAAGACTGTCTCAACTGGATTTTTTTTTCCCTCTCTCTTGTTTCATGTACTTGATCAGTCTCAGATGCTGGGAATTATTTTTTTCTGGAGGGAGGGGGAGTGTTTCTTTTGGTTTGTGGGTTGGGCAGGTGTGAGAGGAAGTCTGGTTTTTTTTCTTTTTTTTTTTTTTTTGTACTGTAGGCCTGTTGCTAATTAATGTTCCTCCATAAGATTCTGTCGGAGTTGAGTAATGTTTTTGATCTTTATGCCTGATAACTGCATACTTAATGAGATTTCAAAGCTGTGAGTGCAGCTCCCTACAATTATTGACAGATGCCTTTTCTTTGCCATTGGGTTCAGCTTCATAAATCCTCCTGCAGTAATGAGGTTCAGAAGTGCCACCCTGCCAGTGAGCTAATGAAAGAGGGGGGGAGGGAGGGAACAGCTCATGCCTGCCTGACACATTTTTTTCCTTTAAAATTTACTATGCAGATGTCAAGCTGTGGGACGATTACTTCAAACATGCTAATTTTTATCTTGCTTTTGTGTCAAGCCTGCATGCCATTTTTCCCCCCCAATAATAAATAAAAATAGAAACCTCAACCTATTTAAATTTTATCATGGATCATAACTATTGAAGACTTTGATATATGTGTGTTCTTTTGCAGTTTCCAGTCAGTGGAGCAGTTTTTTGAAATCCGAAGGGCAGAGAGAGGTTAAAAAATAAAAAATCGAGGAGGGAGGGGAAAAAAAAAAAAAAAAAGGCAGCGAGCTGCCTCGGCCGCACGTCAGCCTGCCCTAACCGTGCACTTGAAACATCGGAGATTTCATTTTAGACTTCTGAAACTAAATCCTGGTGGAGAATAGCCGCACCATGCCAAACAGTCGATTTCCTTTTCAGCAGAGCCATACATCACTGACCCACCCTTCCCTCCCGACAGAATGACATGTGTCATTTATCACCGGGGCTGCGGAGCGCGGGGGGGCCCGGGCAGCTCCCGCCCGGCGCTGCTGGCTCTGCTCGGGCCGGGAACAGACACAGGGAGCGGGCCGGGAGCGCCCGCCGCTGCCGGGCACCGCCACACGCACCGGCCGGGGATGTGCTCCCGCATTATCTGCTCAGCCGCCTTCTTCAGCCCCCCGGAAGGTTTTTCCCTCCTGTATTCTTTCACTCTCAGTCTCTCTTCATTTTTTTTTTTTTTTTTCCCTCCTTTTTTTTTTTTTTTTTTTTTTTTTTTTTTTTTTTTAACTTTGGCAGTTGGGACAATCTGGCTGACACGTATCATTCAAGCAGCACCAGCTTGCTGGGGGTTGTGTAAATGAATCTGGGAGCTCTTGGTTTCACATGATTCAAACGTGCATTATTGAAGATGGATGTTCCTTAAAAAAAGATTGATGATGGATATCAGGCTTATAGTGCCATTTATCATTTTGAATATTATTTAGACTTGCCGTGTAAAGCTGTAACTTGAGAGTTGGATGAGCTGGGACAGAATGGAGGCCTCGGCGTGCACGTTGTGATTGATGGCTTTGCTTTCTCATTGTTTGTTACCAGATACTCGCGGTCATTACAGGAGTGCCTTACAATTGTTTTAGGGGCTGGATTTCCGTGTGTGTGTGTGTGTTTGTACAACGGGGAGAGGGACGGGCAGAGGCAGAGGGAAGTTTTTAGTGGGAGCATTTCAATAATTGTGAAGGATGTAGACAAAGCCGTGGCCCATGCAAGGGTACAGGCATTCTGCATGAGCACAGAGACTGGCCGTGTGTGACACTAAAATATAAGCAGGACTGTAGCTGATCCAGTGTAACATTGCCAGGCATTGCCACTTCCAGGATAAAAATGTGCTTGTGAACAGATTAACACACTCCAGCTTCCTTTCGCTAACAGGATGCACCTTTTTTTTTTTTTTTTTTTTTTTTTTTCTGGGTCCCAAATAATGGAAAAAAAAAAAAAAAAATTCTAGGACATAATTATTTCAGCATTCAGATATTTCTTTTCCACCCATGCTTTTCATCCAGGACTGTGAATATTTGAGTCTTGGTGTTTGCTCCCCAGTGTCCAGGGTGCCCTGGAGGGTGGATGGCCTGGCTGTGTAAGCAGTGAGGGCAATCCCTTCCCTCTTTGAAGCACTTTTGCTGGAACCAGGACACCCCCACCTGCTGGAAGAATTAAGGAAACAGCTTTTTATAGGCAATTAGATCTTTCCTTGGAAGCACAGGCAGGGACTTTCAGGAGGTAGATACTCCAACAATGGAGCAGCCTCAGCAAGAGGCAGTGCCAAAACTTCAGGTGTTGGGGTGTTTGTGCCTCTTCAGGCAAGTGCAATACCCAGCCTGGTTAAACTTGTTCTGAGTTGACAAACTCTTGACTCTTCCTTGCCTGGCACATCCTACAAAACTCAAATCATATACAGGAGCGGTGGGTAAAATGAGACAAGAATTACTTTGTTGGATCAGTCTTGAATTTGCTCAGGTAGACGGTATTTTTGAAATACTGCTTGTCACATAAACTTTTTCTTTGATTGCAGGATACCCTCTTAGCAAAAGGGAATGACAGCAACATTTAATAAACATTTAGGTTAAAACTTTTTTTTTTTTTTTTTAAGCCAGCAGGGACCTTATATGTGTTTTATAGAAATGAGTTTTTCAATTCCATTTACTTTTGCTACACTTGGTTGTCAAAAGTAAGGAGAATTCAAGTTTATACCCTTCATTCAAGTCCAGCACCATGAAAAAACTCTGAAAAAAACCCATAATACTTTCTATAAAGCCTTTAACTATAAGCTAAAACTTTGCTCTGCTACTCCTGCACTTGTGTAACACAGTAGGTAATTGAAGTACAAGTGCCAATTTGCTGTAACAATTGTAAACACACCTTGATACAAATGGCATCATTGCATTCTTACTGATTAGAAAACTTTGCTATTAATAGACACAAAGTCCATTTCAGGTGTAATTGGTAAGGAGCTGAGTGCACTCATGGGAAGAAACCTTGTTTTGTTTTTTGTTCGCTTTTATTCTTATCCCTTTTTTCAGTTTTATAGCTGGAGACATGATTTATTGCAGCCATCCATCTTTGGGGCTCATCCATCACATCCTGGTTGCTAGGCAATCATGGCAGCAGCTGTTTGCTTTGAATCAGACAGAAAAGTTGTCAATCATCAAAGGCAGGTGAATAGCATTAGAAACACGCTATTGTCAGACGGAATAATTAATCAAAGAGAGAAAAGATAATTAAAAAGATATGACCCTTGCAAGTACTTGCTCTGGGTTGCCTGGAAAAAAGAAAAACTGCCTGGTCTTTTCTAGACACTTAAGCAGCTGAGGGCTGATAAAATATGCACTCTGCAGTGCATAGTTTTTAATTAATTGAAAAAGGTTCAACATTCAAAGACGATGCTGGAGAAAAGTCTGATTATGAGCATAAGTAATATTTATTGTTTGCATGAAAGGCTTGACATGGAGTTCTAACTTTCTGTCACAAATCTCCTGCATGCTTGCACTAAGCCTCTTTCAGCTTCACTATCTTCCCTGGCAGTTACTGGAGTGTGTGGTTAGTCTGTCCAAGTGAGGGTCCCACGGCTTTCATCAGCCTTTTCATCCTGGGCCACCTTTCCAGGGCATTGTCTCCTTGGCTGTCCCCTGCAGCAACGCTGGAGTGCACGAGCTCTGCCATCAGCAAGGCAGGCAAAGCTTGCCCAGGCTGCAGCCCTGCCCTTCCTTCAGTACAGCAAAGGTGGCCAGGCAGTACCTGTCTCAGTTCCAACCAGCCTGAGGAATAACAGGCTCCTGTCAGTCCATTCTGAACCCTGATTCTCCAGCAATCCTGTTATTTGTAGATGGAATGATGAGAAAGCTGCTGCAAAGCCTAGTTTCCAACTCCTCCAAGTTTGGGTACCCTGGCAGTTGATGCAGCAGGGCACACCCTGTGCACAAGTGTGCACAGGAATTCACTTCTGGGTAGTGCAGTGCTGACCAGTGTGTGTAAAACAGCTGGGCAGAGCTGATGCTGCTGCCAGCAGAGCAGGGGTCAGTGCTTCTGCTGCCCAAAAGCTGAGGCTGAAATGTGACACAACATCGTTGTGAGAATGCAACGTCTTATGATTGATGGGCAAAGTGCTCATGTAGTCCAAAAAACCCCAAATTTGGTGTTTGTTTGTGCTTTGAAGGTGTCTGTGGATAGACTGATCACAGGAGAACACAGGTATGATGATTGCATTAGTAGTGCTGCTTTTTTACAAAGTATTTTTTAAGTAGTGATGCAGAGGTGGCTGCCACGCTGCCCCTCTGTATTTTTCCATTTTTGGTTTCATATTTCCTTTACCCTGTTTTCTAGAAACAAACAAAGAAACTTTGAGTTCGTGCTGCCAGGAGAACAAACCCGCTTACTTTTAATATCAAAGCTAGATATTAGTGTTGGTTATCAGCAAGATTTGCAAGGATATGTGCTGTGAAATACTGGGAATTTAAGCTGCAAAATAAAAACCTTGTACACCATTCTGCACACACCATCCCTTTCACACTGGCTGATACCTGAGTGTTCTTTGCACAGTTCTTCATGTCAGTGTGTCACAAGCAGCTCCTCTGCTAATTGTGTGTAGCCTGTGTCACATTTTCTGCTCTCACACCCTGTTTCACTTGTAATCCTTCCAGTATTTACTTGGAGGAGGAGAGAACACAGCTAAGAAGGAAACGGGGTGCCATCTGAGTGCTGGGTATGACACATCTGCTGCATAGAGCTATTCTTCCAACACTGGAAGCTCAGGCTGCAGCTAGCTTGGATGACTTGGAGAGATCTGTATCCTCAAGTAACATTTCATATTAGTGATTCCTCAGAACGTCATGTTCACTGAAGTTTGTGTGAGAAATAATAATTTAAAAAACCTCTTTAAAAGCATAGTGCTGCATATTAGCATTAGCTTGCAAAATATCATCTGTGCACTGCACGACCAAAGTCAGCACCCCCTTGGCTGATAGCCCAACACTTCTCTGTAAAGTTAGGATGTTGTCTGGAGTTGCTGGCAGGTATTTTTATTTATTTTTTTTTAAGTAGGACTAGCTCTTTTTCTTCTATATGTAATAGTAATTTAGTCTGGCATATTACTGGCATTTTTTGTCATAGGTGAGTGGGCCCTGTGCCAGTACAGGGCAAAGGGGGGGATGCTCATGTACAGGAATGAATGCAGTGCTTTCTCTAGCACGTTTCTGTGGATTAAATAAATGTGGGATAGCCATGCCAGCATGAGAGGTGACATGTTTATGGCTAAAGAGCTCTTTCCTTCTTTGCTGGGAAGCGGATTTGTCTCCTTTTCACATATCAACACCTCTGATACCTTTGCAAGCATTTGCTGTATTTCAGATCTGCTGATCACTGTTTTATTTACTGATAGGGGAACTGTGGCAGTAGTTCCCTAATGGAGGGATATATAGTGCTGACATCAAGGAAATGTTGGCTAAGAGACACGGATAGATGGCTGCATGTTGGAATATAGGTGGTTATTGTTAGTCTGATAGTGACTTTTTAGCACATTGTATATGAAAGTTCCCTGTGATAATGCTTCCCTCTGCTCATCAAGGTGAGATCCATCTTTTCCTCTTTTTTTCCCAGTCTCTATTCTGTGCATGGTGTTGAGGGAAGACAGAATAGCTGTTCCTCATTTACAATATTTATTGCACAGGTGAAAGAGGTTGGATTCTATGAAAGGGTTTTTCTGCCCTAGCCCCTTCCTCATCCTTCCCCATATACAGCCTGCTTTCGCAGTTGTAGAGGGAAAACTGTTTAGAAACTTGAAATACCTTGGTACTGAACATGGTAAAGCTGGATTGCCTTTTTGTTCATATGAAGTGAAAAATGGACAGAATATGTCAAACATTAACACCAGCACAGATAGTAAACTGTTTTGCTTTAGCTGATGGAAGAATGTGCAAAGGGAGTTTAAAATAAACAGTCAAATAACAATCAAGCACTTGCCAGTGTTTAAGTCGCTGTGTTAAGTACAATGTAGTATCTCAGTAGGAACCATTAAGTTGCATTGTATCTGTATACTGAGAAAAATCTCTTGAGGATATATATAGATTTATATGTATATATGATGTTCTTGGCTGAATGTGAACTGAGTAAATGTGCAAGGTTTCCCTCAGCCATGCCCCTGCCTGCTCCAGGCTGTGACATTGCAGCTCTGTCAGACAGTGCTCAAGTCTGTCCTGCTCTCTGCCAGAGATCCAGGGCATTTCTCACTGGCTTTGGAGCACGGTGTCCATGAAGGATGGAGGATATGTGCTCCGTTTTGAAGGTTTCTGATATAAGAGAGACTTTTTATTCCACGTTTTTAAGGTTAGTTGCCCTTTTTATTCCTCTCAGTGTAGCTTGCTGTTGCATCTCGTATATGCATGGTGATTTTAGGGCTTCAGTCCTACCAGCTTGTGCAGTGAGACAGAAATATTTCTTATCTCCATTTTTCAGTTTGTGAGCAGTGTGCTTAAGAAAAGTCTTCTGCAAGCTAAACCTGAAGCTTGGAAGATGTCTTGGTGCTCTCTAAGTGACTGTCCTTTGGTGTCCAACCACACTGCAGTGAAATGCATAAAATGCATTTGTATATACTTACTAATATGATGAAAAGTACCCTGTTTTATTCAGCATGTTTTCTAGGATACCTCCTCAGAAATGACTGGGGTAAAAGATAATGGTTTTACTGTCGTAGGTGCAGGATGACTAAGTCGTGTCAACTGATAATCCAGGAGCAGAGCCAGATGGCCTTGGAGGTAGGGAATCATCAGATAAAAGCCATCAGGCAGGGCACTACTTTAATCCCTAGGGTAGCTGTGTAGGAAGGAACAGGGTTGGAAATGCCTTCAGGAGAAGGGAAGGAAGAACTAGTGCCGTGCTCTAGTGGTAGAGATCCAAACCACTGTATGGTCCCCCAAATAGAAATACCTGAATTCATGTGTTACTTTCATTCACTTGCCTTCAAAATCGTGTATAGGACCATGCTGCTGTTTAGAGTTAAACATATGCTTTGCTTTCTAATTAACCCCCAAATCCCTTTGCATTTGCCATACTAATTTAATTAGCTTGGGCGTAAGAGTACAATTCTGGCAACCACCTTTACCTTGTAAGTCAAATGGAGAGACATAAACCAGGTGGGCAAAACTGGGTTGAACTTGTTGCAAATTTTAGTGAAAGAATATTTAGAAAGTAGAAGGTAGAACTTGAGACAGCAAAGATTGTGTGTGAGTGGGTTTTTTATCTGCTGAAATGTATCATTTACCCAGGATACCTTGTCTTCCTTTGTTTTTGCTCTGGGCCTGCAATAAAATGCTTCCTATCTATATTAGTTAGAAAATAGTCCAATGTAATATATGGCAATAGTGGTGCATTATTTCCTCATGCTTATATGTTTTCTGTGTAAAATATTCTAGCAGCAGTGAAATCTTGCTGTGTGATTGCATTTCATTTTGAGATGGTTAGCTGAATAAGCAGGAGGACAAGCAAGCAGTAAGCTGAATGAAGGAAAAAAGAAATAAAATTTTACAGCACATTCTTGTTGTAGGAGTGTGCAACACAAAATTGTGTGACTCAAATGCTCAATCTGGTCTTCATGATTAAGCAATAAACAAATTACAAAACAAAGTTATCATCCTTTAGAAACTTGTGCTCGATCGTGAAAAAGCGAAGTATTTAACATTTCTCAAAGGAAAACATCTTTTGTTACTTGATCTTCACTGTCTGTGTTTTTTAGCTAACAATACCATGTGTTTGCATTAGGCTAAAATTAAAAACTTTTTTTATAGACACCAGAGACATTTTATATAATTGATTTACTGAATGTTGACAAAAGGAAATGAAACAGTTAAATTTTGTGTTAAAATGAGAGAGTGTGATTTGTTGTAAGGACTGGAAGATACACTTTCATTCACTTTATGCAAAGGAGTTCCTTACTTTGCTGAAGTAGAAATGTCTTTGTGTGTTGGATGTTTGTGTCACACCTGACATAATGGAGTTCTGATCCAGGAGTGGGTCTTCTCAGCAGCAGCACTAGAAACATGTAAAAATATTATTGCTGTGGATTCCCCCAGATTCTGCTGCTTACATCCAGCAGGGATGTTCCTGTGTGAATTTTTTTTTTGTGTGTGTGTAAAAACTGTGTGTAATAATTACTGAAATCTGTCGCATCACTGGGAGTGTGCTCTACTTTCCAGACAAGATTCCCCACAAAAAAACCCTTTAAAATGGCAATTTCTTTAAGCTATGGAATTTGCGTTATTATAGCAGAGATCCTGCTTGCATTCAGAGTGGGACATACCTGTGTGGAGGAAGGAAATGTTCTGTTCTTCCTTGGGTCTACAGGAGCTGCTGCAGGTGGTGTGGGTCAGGCAGTCAAGGGCCATGGAGGGTGGAAATGAGCTCGCATGGTGTGGTCTGGAGAGCTTCAGTTCCTATCCTGAGCCTGCTCCCCTGTCACAGTAGGACAAAAAATGTGGAGGGAAGCTCAGAGGGGCTGCCCAGCCCTTCCCCAGGTCAGACACACATGGGCATCCCAGCACTTGCCAGGCAGCACCTTCCAGTGCCCTGCTGCAGGTGGATGGCAGCCTTGCCTCAGCTTCCTGGGGGCTGTTGCACTTCCAGGTATTCCACAGGCTTACTTGGTTGTTGATAGCTTGAAGGAAAGGTTTGGAGCACTCAGTACTGCTGTGGATTGTCATATGGAGTAAGCTGTGGATGCTTCCACAGTTTGTTCTTGTTAAGACCCAGTCCAAAGTCCACTGAAATAGAATATTATTCTTTTACTGACTCTATTAACTTGATTGGGCTTTCACTGAGATTTGTAGTTTAAGGAACAGAATTTCATCTGTGTTACCTGGTAACTTATGCTGTGCTTCTGCTCATTGTTGGTGTAGTGTAGATACTGGCAGATTCTTGTGGATGGTTTTTGGCTGGGTTCTCAACTTGTCAAATAACCTTCTTTGTGCTGAGGAACTTATAAGGAGTTGGGATTAGATGCTAAACAATTGTTTTTCCTAAGAGGAATGTAATAATAATAATAATGTAAGACTAATGTCTCAATCAGGAACAGAGATTTTTGTTTGATGGCATTCAATCAGGTGGCATATTTAAATCTGTTTGAAATAATTATATAACTACTAATGGGATGCTAAGAAACTTTTGTTAATATTCAGAATACTATTATATATATTATATATTATATACTATTAATATTATCAGAATAATATTAAGTTATAAATAGAGAATATTATCAGTCAGGTGTCTGTATCAATATGTAACAGCATTGTACAAATTTGTCTGTTGATTCTATTCTAAAAACACACTCTTTATCCTTACTCTTTTAGTACAAAATTACATCTCGTTATGGATAATATGTCATGTCTCCCTAAAAATGTGATCTTGATTTTCATCCCATGATGATACTTTACTCAATAAATCAAAATCTTCCTCCACAGTTAGCAACCAACTTATTTAACGGTTATGCCTGAAATGTTGATACAGGGAATTTAGCAGTTAACAGTGTTTATACATTCCAGAAGCATTAACAGGTTGGGTTATACTGGAATCCAGTAAATATCCACGTGAAACATGTGGGAGAAGGATGTGCTCTGCAGGGCCTGAGCAGACATCTCGTGAAATACCAAGTGCAATAATAAAGTTTCTAATGATGATATTGTCAGGAGCACACATTGTCTGTTATCGCCGACGAGGAGGGAGCAGGGCCTATCTCCTGGTGTTTAGACTGTGGCAGGAGAACACTACAGATGTTCTTATCTTCTGCAGATAGTTTTGTACTGAATCAGTGGGTTTTACACATTCTTGTGTGCGAAAAAAATGCTCTTCACCTTCGGAGTGGTTCTGAAGAAAATAGAAGGAGGATAGTGTTTGTCTGTGTCAAGGTTGTTTCCCACTTCTGCAATCAAAGTTCCCCAAAATATCCCTACCAAATCTGTAATTTTCCCAGTAGCTTTTTGCCTTTGGTTGCTGGTTTTCTTTTATTGTAGTCTAAAATGGACATTCTGCTAAAATGAGTAAAAAATGCCATTTACTTGCTGCAGCCTCTGTGCTCACAGGCAATGTGCTGGCTGCCTTGTACCTGATCTGTTCATCAGCTGCGGGGTGGATAACCCCACAGCAAGCCAGGACTTCTAAAACTACTCCTGTTTTTTTGTCTCTGTGCATATAGATGACATTTTCTCAAAACACACCTTCAACAGAGTTTTTTACTTCAGTTCCTTATGACAAAACATGGCAAAGAAAGACAGAACATCAATTCCAACTCCATCAAGTCTTGAAGTTTGAAGTTGCATTTTAGCTACACTACACTGGGTATTATCTTTATTATCTTTGGGTGCTTGCATGTTTGTAAATTATACAGAAAGTAAGATCAAGGCATTCATGAAATATCAATGACATCAGTGGAAAAAAGATGAACAAGCTATTATGAGAGATGAAATATAAAAAAGATACCTTTAATTTGACAGTGAACTGGAACCCACCAACTTTATAACATAAGAATATTTTTAGCAAATATTCCCTTAAAGCTTTGCTGTGGCCATGCCCTCGATGGCATCTTCAATCTGTCAGCAACTCCATTATAAAATTCTCTTACAAGGATGCAGCTTTAGATTGTTACCTAAACCTCTATTACTTGGATTGTTGTAATATCTTGCTTTGCCTGAAAGCAGGCTCACTTTTTAAAAGAGCTACTCGTTCAAACTATTTATGTTAACAAATTGTCATAAATACATTCTTTGATATTCAGGTTCTCCTGTTTTCTGAGGCCTGCTTATTAAAAACAATTTCACAAAACCTGCTTCAGTCAAAAGTGTCTGGTAAATGCTGGTATTTTGAGGTGTAAACAGATCTTCATATCCTGCATAGTAATATATATATTTATTGTATTTTTATGTGTGTCTTTCATAGATCCAAAACTTGAAACCACAGAGATGAATTCAGACATCAACACTAGGAATACTTGGTTTAAGAAACCTCAGTTTTATATATATACGCACTTTTTTTCTTGGGAAAAAATATTGCGGTGAGATTAAGTTCTTGAAATTAGATATATTCATAATCTGTCAGTCTATGCACCAAAACAATGATTTTTCAATGTAAATTTTATGAAGTGTTAGAGAATATTGGTACTCAGTGAAATACATAGCTCCTTTACAGTAGTCTTTTAAATTTTTTGCTCTCATTTATATTCATTCCTTGAAAAAATGTACTTGAGGGCTTTTTTACACACACTGCATATCCAGAGTATACAGTTTTAGCACAATGTGGCTTCGTGTTCATGGCTCTGTTCATTGCCAGCCGAAGGAGGCTGGGATCTTGGGAAACAACAGCATATTTTTTTTGTTTTCTTTTTTTCCTGAGGTAGAATGAAACTGCTTGGAGGAATTTAGTAACATTTAGGATGAAAGGGGGTTCTATTTTGAAGGGATCACCGGGAGAGGGAATCCCCGTCTGTACCCGTGCGGCTGTACCAGAACATTTGATCATTATATTGCCAAAGGAGCCTGAATCCCAGTCAGGCTGGCTCTGTGTGGAACTGGCAACTGCAGAGCTTGCCAGGAGAAACAAGCCTTAGAATATCTGCTTTATTTTTTGTTTGTTTGTTTAGTGCTTTTTTTTTTTTTTTTTTTTTTTTTTTAGTAGTAAGTGCAATGATTTTGAACTTTCCTATTTTGACAGCGCTTTGGTGGTGTGTCCAGTTCTGGGTTTAAAAAAAACCCAAAACAGTTGTGTAAACAACACTGTGAACTAGGAATTCCTGAATTTTCTCTAAAGGGAAATCAGAGTCTTGTATATCTTAGTTTTCAACCCATAATATGGGGGGTAGTGGAAGCTAGAATATACCTTGCTTCACAAGAAAAAATCTGAGAATTAATGCTTACAATGTACAGCTTTGTAAGGAGATTGTGATATGTAGGTGACACTTTTGAGGTGGACTTCCTAATTCAGTTTTTGTTTTGCTGTGTGTGTTTAGCCTTTGCTGTGGTCTGGCAGTATGTTCTTTATCATCAGTCATTCAATCTGAGAGAAAGGTGGTTAAAAGTAAAAGAAACTTGTACTTTTAAGTTGTTGAAGGAAGGTTGTTTTTTGTTTTTTTAAGTTTTACAATTCAAAAAGCAAAGTGGAAGTGAAACGGCTGCAAAGAAAAAAGAATCATCTTAATAGTCAAGTTATTCTAAATTAGAAAGGAAAGAAAACAAACAATCAAAAATCCTTATCAAGTTCTTTGGGAAACAGAAAAGGAGGAAAAAGTCTAAGGAAAGCCAAACCGGCTAATGTTACAGTTGTCACAATTACTCATATCCTATGCTAAAGCTTGAGGAAGCAAGGTAAAAATGAGCCAAAACTGGCCTTGGATCTCAGGGCTATGGCTTCTGCTCATGTCAGTGTTTGCATCTGAGTCTCACTTTCAAATCTGGCCTTACTCTTCACAAAAAGATACGTTAAATCATGTAAAAATAAAATAAAAGAGGAAGGGGTTCTGCATACTGTGTAAATACAAACATGGAATATTTTTTTTCAGACATATGCAGAAAATTACAAGGAATGTTTTTATTAATTAGAGATGTTCTTAAATTATGTCATATTGTTCTGTTTGATTTTTAGGCAATTTCACAAAAACACTTTTCCTGAAATTGTTTCAAATTATATTTCATAATATATCCAATTAAATGTATATTTTTGCAGACAAATAGTATGATTCTGATTTCTTGGTTGCCTCACTGACTGCCTTGAGACTGGGTAGGATTGCTGGACTGGATCTGCTTCTCTGAAAATTGTTAAATTGTTCTTCATGGACAGCACACTCGTATATATTCTCCTATACTTTATGTACACATATAAAAAAAGCATAGTTTATATGTAGAGATTGAACAATCTGTCTATCTGTACAGAGAAAGATGGTGTGTATACATGAGTGCAATGTCTTTATTAGGTGCCTGTGTAATTTACTAAGAAGTGAACCCCGTAATTTGCCATTGTCCTGGAAATAATTGTAATATTCCAGCTTGTCAAGCGCTTTGGATATTTGGTATTTCAGTAATTGCTGCATCATGGGCAAGTTTTTTTACTTCTTCTCACAAATACTCCACAATTATACCTCTTGAAGTCCAAGTCAGTTGAGAAACAGTCCAAAAAAAAAAATCAGCCAAACTTTTTTAGACTCCTAAGTAGCTCTGATATGAATTAGCCCTAGCATTTCTATGTAAAAAGAGATATTAAGTAATTTTATAGCATATATTATTTATAGCATTTTTTTTCTCCAAAGTCTTCACATAGTTCTGTGCATAGGCATTTGACAATAATCCCATTAAAATGGTTAAAAACATTCCTAAAACGAGCTGTAGAAAACCGTGTGGGATCTGTAAAATATACGACAATGTGGTTTAGAAGAGAAGTTTTGTCATATTTGGTTGAGCTGATTCCAACACCCATGTGTGGTTTTTGATTAGGCACACAAGTGCCCGCTCTGTATATACTCAGTTTCTGGTTTTCACATTCTTTTTCCCTCCGCCCTGTGCTCTGATTATGTACTGGAGAGCAGTCTGTGTTCCATTGATTTCTGTCTGTCTACCAGAGGATGAAGTTTGCTCATCTCGCACACACGTCTGTCAGTGCTGCACCAAGGGTCAATCCCACGAGAGGCAAATTGAAGAAATGAAAACAAATAAGTTATAAAATAAAGTGACAATAATGTGCAGTAGCATAAAGATTGCTTTGGGCTGCCTTTGAGAAAGACAGCTAATGACTGGCCCTGTTGGATGGAAGGGGAAGGGTGCGGGAGGAGAGGATGGGGAGGGAGCTGGGGGCAGCGATGGGAGAGCAGAGCTGCCTCTTCCTTGCACCTTCTGAGCCTGGGCAGGGCTTGGTGCAGGCACAATTCTGTGTGTTTGCAGTGGGTAGAGCCGTGTAAAAATCAGGTTATCTGGGGATTGGAGCTCTGCGAGCCAGGGCGTCAGGATCAGGCCCAGGAGTGTTACGGAGTTTCGCTGTGTTCCATGTCACTGCAGACATTAATCTTTTAAATTCCTCAGGAAGAAAAAAAAAAAGCCAAAACCACAACTACAGAATATTTCAAAATGCACTTTTTTTTTTTTTCCTTTTTAAACAAAGTTTTATTTTTCAAATAAATGATCCGTGCATTAGAATGTCCATAAACAAGCACTCATGTGAAAATGTATTTACATGGACAACTGGTAGTGTGTGTGTGTGTGTGTTCAACATCTACGAATCCTGGCCTAATGCAGTTGAAGCATTCAAGTCTCTTTTAAGATTGTAATTGAAGTAACATAATATAAATGTAAACTTTAGCTTAGAGCACACAGAGCATACAAGACAGTTTGACACCTTCATTTCAGCAGTAAGAAATTACCATTGTCTCTTGTTTCTTGCTTCTAGCTTATATGACCAAGCCAAAAAGTAATTACACAATTAGGGTTGACATACTGGTTCCTGTAATATTTCTTGCTGTAGTTTTTTGGTGGCTTATTTCTACTTCAGATTTTCCAGTCCTTTGTAATTCATACCAAGATGTCCATTTTCATTGCAACAAATTTACTCATGAAGATTGCAAGTCTTGCATAATTTAATGATGAAAAGGCAGCTTTTCATTTTCTCCAAATGTAGTTATTTGTAGATTAAAGATAAACATTTGTGGAGCTAATATGGTTTTTGTAAGAATTTTGTCACCAGCTTGAACACTGAATTGTTATGTAAAGGAATGGAAAAGTGTGTAAATAATTACAGGATTATGCATTTTAAAAAGAAGGATGTACAGTAGTGTGCAACTGCTGATGAGGAAGGGAAGCAGTCTCCATAGGTCAGGTAACACTTAGTTTGCTGTATTCTGCATGTACAGAGTGGGAGTCACTGATGTTTTTGCAGTTCTTGAAGATATTCAGTAGTACCAGTCAGTGTCTCTCAAGGCCAGGGGAGCCCTCATTCCCTCTCTGGGTATTCAAGAGCAGGTCAGATGCAGTGCAGCCCTACCACTCACCCAGTCCTTGGCTCAATCTGTTTCCCAGTCTGTTTCTTATTTCTGGTGTGTGTGAAGCAGTTTCTGAGTCCTGTAATTCTGTACCTTAAGACTTGTCCTCTCCAGGAATATTCTGGGAGAGCTGTGCATTATTGCCTGCTTAATTATGTAGTTCTGCCTGGGAATTGTCCAGGATGATGTAAAAGCAGTGCTATATGGTATTGTTCTCTGTTCTCTGAGGGTTTTTGATTTAACAAAACCCCTCATCCTAATTCTGTGCTTTTTGAGCATTCCTGCACTGCACCTTAACCCTCAGAACATAATGATGATAGGATGAAGACCCTGGATGAGTTTATAGGTGCAGAGTGAGGCATCTACTGCAGATTCCTGTTGTCCATGGCTTCTGCCGCTGAACTGGCTGTTCAGCTCCCTTGTGGTGAGGTTTCCTTGCTTTTGATCCAGACACGGGAGCTTCATCTCATCCTGGAGCCGAGTCTGTCATTATATAAAATACAATGGAGGGCTGGGAAGGAAGTATAGTGAGTTTGCTGATGACAAGCCAAGTGGAGGGGGGTTGCCAAGTATTAATCATTTGTATAAAGCTGCATCCACTCTTTAGCCAAATGAATCTGTTCTGCCTTGGTTTCTCACAGTGACAGTATCGAGATATGGGTAGTTTTATAACAGAGTTGTCTTTTTACATGCTCTTTAAATTCTTTCTATCTCCTTGTGTGTCGAGTGCCCTTAGGAAGGGACTTTGTACTACCTTGAATTTCCCTGTATGATTTTCCCAGTTAGGGCAGATTATATACTTATAGGTATAAAATAGATTTTGTGCTCTTTAAAATTAATTCTTCCTCTCCAGCCCTCCTCTCTGAGATGTCACTGGGTTGCAGTATCTTCTCTGCAAATCAAGGCTGGAGACTTTGAGCAGCACTGTTACAGGGAACATTTCTACAGGGAGAGACAAAAGGAGAAGGATGCTTCTTGTAATGGGCTACTGCTGTTTCAGCCAGTTATTCTTTTAACTAGAAAATGAGAGTACACATAGAGGCTATTAAATCATTAATTACAGAATGTACTTCTTTCTCTAAACACAGACAAAACATGGTTAAGAGGTAACAGAAAGAAACAACTTTCCCTTATTTTGAAACTAAGTGCAGGATGTGAGGTATCAAGCAGGAACTGTGCACAAAGTTGTATTTTTTTTTTCTGATGGAGTTTATACCAGCATTTTCCTTAATTATTCTTGATGTTTTGCCCATTATACCATTAACTTCTTTGGAGGACAAAGATAAGTTGCCAGTATCCACAAGAGCAAAGTGTGAAAGCATTTAATTATTGATATCTTAGTAACCAAGGTTCCAAATGACATTGTCAAAATCCATAGTGATCAGACAGAAAATGTATCAGCTTGTTGTTGAAAAATATTTCTCAGACTGTGTGGGATCAGAGCATGCACAATCCCAAGAAAATAACCCACTGGTTTCCTGCATTCCCACTATACAACAGCCTTGCCCAGTATTTTCTGCGCTTGAAAATTCTTATTGTTAATGTTCTCTTCATTCTTCATTTTAATTTTAGCCTTTCCTTGATTGTTAATCTCATACATACGTTTCACTAAATGAACTCCCGCATTCTCACTGGGCGGGTCTGTAAATCAGTTAAACGGTCAAGCAGAGCCTCACGTTATAATGGCCCGTGTTCTCCATCTCTTTAAAATACAGGTTTCATTAACAGAGCAGAGCTGTTTAATACATATTTTCTTTGTATCTTGAATTAAGGATTTCTTTTTCCCCCTTCCTGCTGAAGGCTGTGGGAAGGGTACACAACTCATTCCTGCGCACAGAATTTCTGGTTGGTGCCTTCTGGCATGGGAGCTGGGGCTGGAGGGTCTGGGGGGAGGCAGAGCAGCACCCAGGAGGGGCTGGAAGGGCCCGTCAGGGTTTTGTGGTTGTCTGTCCTGCTGCTGGCACCCTGCCCTCCTGCCTGGGCAAAGGCAAAGGATGGAAAGCGTGCAGGAGAAGAGGGCAGCTCGTTGTGTGCTGGATTTACACCTGGCAGGCTGTGCTGTCACCCCTGCCCTGTGCTGTCACCTTCTGTGTGAACCTTTCCCAAGCCAGAGCAGTGTCACAACCCCCGTGATCTCAGACATGGCCTGTGTTCCAGAGCTGGGGTCACACAGGTCCCAGTGGGCAGTTCCATTGAGGAGTTGCTTCTCTTCCCCTTCCCATAGAAGAGCTGGGCTGTACCTGCTGCTGGGCACGTGATAGCTGAGACCTTAGGGAGCAAGTCAGTTTGTAAACAAATAAACCAAAAAAGTTACCTGAATATATATTGAAATAATTAAAAGTTACTTGAGTGTGTATTTAGTCTACAGCCAAATTAAAAAAATAAAATAAAACTCCCTTGCTGAAGTGCTATTTACCATTAATATATTTAATTAAAAGATACTTCTGTGTTCCATTTTTCACTCTCTCACAGGTGCCAGAGCTTTCATGTTTATTAATAGCATTAGATCAAATAATGCAGATGTTTGATTTCAGACACTGGGATATGTTGCAGGTTAATCTTTCTAGAAGGATACACTAACACTATTTAGGTTTCCTTTGTGCCATGAAGTGCTTTATGAACTACTTTCAAAATAGGGATACTAGTGTAAGAAAAATTACATTTCAAATCTGCTTTTGCTTTGAAGGTTCTTTTTTTTTTCTGTTTCCAGCAATGGATCTTAATGTGTAAGATATCCCTATAAAATTCTTACATTACAGGCTATACATTTCACAAAGCTATTTAGGATTCTTTTCTTTCATGTAGTAGAGGTTTTACTTTCTTTATTCAGTGATTATGTCTCAGAGCTTAAAAAGCTTAAACGTGGGCATTTAATTTGTGGTGTGCTGCTCTTTTTGAACTTGCTGCTGTTACAGGTACAGAGGGATGCTTATAAAACGGAGCTCAGTGCTGCAATAGTCATGTGCAGATACTGCAAATGCATGTAAGAAGTGTTTCTATACAGCAAGTAGTGCAGCAGATAACTGGATTTTTTTTTTATTTTTGCTTTTGGCAAATAATGCTCAAGAACTGTGATTTATTTAATTAATCTTTAAAGAAAAAAACAAAAAAAAAAACAAAAACAAACAAAAAAAAACAACCCCAAACTAACAGGTAATTGATAATGCCCGTGAAATGTTTAGGGACATCTCATCAGCATTTGTCTTAACCAGCCCTATTAGAAAAATATTCTCATAAAATTATGAGTCCTTCGCTTTCTTTCCTACTAGAATGTCAGAACCAGCTCATTTATCCAGGATCATTTTTTTGCATATCCCCAGAGGTTTGCTTTCTTCATGGTCTCCTAAATGAATAGTACAATGTACTTTTCACCAAAAGCCAACATGGCCCTTGTTTATTAAACTTCATTATCTTCCCTACCTCTCCAGTTTTCTTTGAACCTGTAGTGTCTGGAAGAATTGTAATTGATGCCGTATGGGTAACGCTTTGTGATAAAGGAATGGGCTGTTCATAGAATCCAACAGCAGTTATCATTTCTGCATTATTTCTCGTGTTTCCTTTGATGTCCAGTACCTTGATAGAGTGCAGAGGTATTAAAACAACTCTTTATGTCTGAACCTACCATTATTCTTTATGTTTATTGCAGTGGTAACCAGAGGCCCTGCTCAGAGCCGGGGTCCCTTTGTACTAAATGCAGGACATGGGCCTTGTCTTGAAGAGGTCACAGCATAATTTAGTCCACATTAGTTAATTTTCTCTAAATATTGCCTTTTTTCCTTACTCACCAAAAATGAAAACAGTTTATATAACATCACATCGTGAGGTGAGGTAGAATATTTTGACAGTGCCCATTGCCTCAGTAAAACTTGCTGCAGGGTTTTCGTGCCACATTCAGCAGTTCATTACCTGGCTGTAAAACTCTGGACTGAATGCTGGTAGAAGACAGTTTGAAAATCCTTTGTTAACTGCTGTCATTTTTTAGCCAATTCTAAAGGATTTTCCTTTTCAAATCCTGAAATTTTAATTTCACTAAAAGCTGAGCATTTCATGTACATGAGTCTTTGAAAATCTCAGCTTCAAGGGAAAAAGGTTATTTGTGTTTAAAATTATACTAATAAAGGTGAGGTTTATCTGTTCGAGATGAATAGTTGCGTTCATGCAGTTTATAAAAAAGGACTTTAATTTTTCTAAACCATGGTGTTTCAGTTTTTGCTGGGCAAATTGAGTAAAGTATGGGAAGTAATTTTATTTTTAACAAAAAAAGATTATCTTGCATTGCAGTAGAAAATCACTAATCATGGCTGTTGTCCTGCATTTGGCTGGCATAGAGTCAATTTTCTTCCTAGTAGCTAGTACAGTGAAGTGTTTTGGATTTTAGGATGAGAATGCTGAGGGTAACACACTGATGTTTTAGGTGTTGCTGAGTATTCCTCACACAAGAGCTTCTCAGTGTCCCACGCTCAGCCAGTCAGGAGGGATACAAGAAGCTGTGAGGGAGCATGGCCAGGACAGCTGCCCCAAACTGGCCACAGGGATATTCCATGGCACAGGACATCAGGCTCAGTGGGTAAACCAGGGGAATTGGCCAGGAGCCTCTGATTGTTGCTTGGGTACAGAGCTGGTTGTTTCGGGGTTTATTTTTTTCTCCTTCTTTTCATTGTCTCCCTTTCCACTGCATTACTATTATTACTATTATTTATTATTTTTGTTGTCATATTATTATTATTATTATTATTATTATTATTATTATTATTATTATTTCAGTTGTTAAACTGTTCCTGACTCAGGGGTTTTACCTTCTTTCCAAGTCTCCTCCCATCCCACTCTGCGTGGTCCGTGGGTGCCAGCTGGGTTAAAGCACGAGGTGTTGAGCCCATCCTGGGGTAGCTCTGGGTGGCTGAAGGCTCCTTGCTCATGGCCAGGCAGTGCAGCAGGGCAGTGGTGGGCCCACACAGCTGTTCCTGCTCTCTCCACACCTTTCACTTCATGATGAACCTGAGCTGCAGGATGGGATGCTGTTTCTCCTGCACCCCTTGGAAAGCAGGTGGAGGGAAATAGGCTGGAATCAAAGTGTTTCTGTTGAGAGCTGAAATCCATGTGATGATGGATTTATAAGCGGTGTTAGCATCACAGAGAACCTGGAAGAGTTCAATGTGTGGGTTAGTGAGGACCAACATTTCTGACAACAAACATGGGAGGACACCAGACTTTGTCACCTTTGTCATATGCTCCTTCTGACACAAGGAGACCACCTGCAGCACTTGCAGGTTATGCACACTGTATATTGATTTTCTTTTTCCTAGGTACTTTCAGTACGTCAACAATAGCTGCACTTGTGTATCTTATTACTCCAGATGATTGCAAAGAATTTCTTAAGCATTAATTAATTATAACGTCCCAATATGAAAGCTGGATTCTGCATTACTGTGCAATTCCATTAAAGTCAGCAGAACTGCTTTTAAACCTACAGGGAACATGACCCAAAGGTATATAGTGCAGCTTATTGGTTGTTGCAATAATTAGAGAGAAAGAGAAGGTGAAGGGATGAAATGGGTTGGCTGAAGTCACACAGCAAATCAGAGCTTGGAATAAACTTCAAAACTCTCATCAAAGATTTTTTACTGCTGTCTCACAAGCTCAGATCTCTGGTAGGGTTTTCTTAAGATTTCCGACTATAGCAATGTAATGTAAAAACTATTATTTTTTTATTCAAGTTTTTCACAATTCATGGAGCAAACTCTTCAGGCTTTCTGTGGAGGACACATAACAAATGTCGCAGCTAAACTCCATCTCCTTTCCGCAGTTAAAGCTTCCTTCAGTCAGTTTCAGAAAAGAAAAAAAAAAGGGCTCTTTTGATAATAAAACGGCACAATGTATTTGTGTTCATGCTTTTTAAAAATACAGCTATGTATCAAAAATTATTTCACTTTCATTCTTTCTAATAATTACCACTTAATTACCTTGTTATCTCAAGGAGTCTTTGGGACAAAGTTTACTGAATAAATAATGTACAGTGGTGGCTTTAGTTGAGGAACTTTTACTAAACAAGTCTGTATATAAATAATTTTCAGTGAACCTAATAGTAACTAGAGTATTTGGCAGCAGGGAAAAAAAATAAAATCAGCTGTCTGTTATTTTGCAATGTGCCTGTTGCTCCTGTGGCCAGGACTCTTAAAGAATGCTGAAAACTGAGGCAAGAAGGTAGGACCTTTCAGCATCCAAAAGGCAGATTTTTTACAATATCAATTAAGGAAATATTGGTTCTCCCACAGTGAACCTAAAGGTGAATTATAGCCAGGTAGCAAATGGAAAATTGTGCAGTCCCCTGGTGTCCTTACAATTTTATTACGGAATTCAGAGTGATGTCTAAGTTAAAACAAGTTGTCCGTTTTTCCATGACTTCTCAGGAGCATTTTTTTCTCTTTGACTTCAGCTGAGTATTTTCAAGCAGACCAATTTTGCTATTCATACAATTTGAGTAGAGGGAGCAAAGGAGGGACTAAAAATAGATCTTATAATGGAACCTGTGTATGTTCTTAACCATGGTGAGACACTTATCTGTCCATTATGTTGTTGACTAACGTTAACTTCTGTGCTGGCTTTGTAATGTATTGCATTAAGCTAAATGAGGCTATTGTGTGATGTATCAAGACACAGTCACGTAGCTTTGCCTGGCCATTTGCTCTTGTTAGTATTGTATGTGATGGACTTTAATAGCTGTGAAGAGCTCCTGGAGGTACTCAGATCAATGGTGTGTGGGTTTGTGCCTCCTCCTGGAGTCCTGTGCTCCTGACTTGTCTCAGCCCCATGGGAAGTGCACCAGCCCAGCAGGAACACCTCCTGAATAGCTGTGCTCACATCAGGTCCCTGAGTCATAAATTCACCTTTTTGGTCAGTAGGATGGATTTGGGGACATGGCCATGGTGCAGGGAGGGAGCACTCCTTTGTGTTCTCCCCCGAGCTGTGCCCTGCTCACAGGGACTGCTGGGGACAGGGCAGGGTGGTCTCACCTGCTCCCAGGGCAGCCCCAGCCCTGGGGACACCCTGGGGACCTGAGCTGTACCCTGGGCTCTGTGAGCAGGGAGATGTAAGGCATGGCTTGCCTTAAGAACTTTTGTTACGTGTGCATATATGTGTTAAAAATCTGTAAACAAGTATTTACATGAATGCTCGGCTGGCTCCAGGCAGGGTTTGCAGAGAGAGGTGATATCAATACTCTGCTGTCTCAAAACTCCTTCCACTTGTATTCAAATCAAAGTAACACCCAGTGGCTCTTACTGTTTTAACATAAAGTAGCAATAGTATCCTGAACCGTGCTTTGCAAAAGTCCTTAAATGCAGTTTCAGGAAATGCAGGCTGTGGGAAGAAACAGACACATGCCTAGGCTGCAGCAGAGTTCTGCTTTTTGTGCAAATGCTGAATTCTTCTTTCTGAAATTTCATTATGTTTTGCAAACAAGGCTGTTATGTGTGTTACAGTAAGGAATGTATTTTATACATAAAGCTGTGGTTCATATGTGCAGTTTTCTGTTCTGCAGCATGTCCATAAAATCTCTCCCTTTCCCTCTCCCCTTTATCAAGGTGAAGTAGGAAAGGCTGATACCCGTTTTTTATCAAGGTAGATCGGGATTTGAGTGAGATAAGCAAGGAAATCTGATATTTAGAGATCAAACTGCCTTTCTTCCTTGTGGCACAGTGTATGTGCAGAGTGAGTGATCCCCTGCTCCTCCAGATGGACTCCCGTGTTGTGCAGTGTAATATGGACTGTGGTGCTAGTCATCCAAAAACTTGAGTTTTATGGTTTGCATTTTTGTTTGGTTTTAGGTTTGCTCTAGTGCTGTAATGGTATATAATGACCTGGGATTCCTTTATAGTTGTTTTGCCTTTTTTTTTCTCCACTGAAAAAAAAGTTATTTCTTTAGATGATTATTTAAAAGATTGAAAAATAAATTTCTTTGATATTTGTGGGCACATTTCTGTTGCTTTCTCAGTGGTGTTTCTTTAATGACAGCATGACTGGTTACTTTTAGAAATCGTATGAAAACCAAGTGCTCCTCAGCCTGTTGCCAAGCATTGTTCTTCAGTGTGTTTTACAAGAGGTACTTTTCTTGTTGTTTTTCATGTTAATAACATATTATTTCTGCAGGCATGTTCCCACTTATTTTCTGCCTTGAGGGAAGTGTTGGTTCACGAACAAAATACATCTATTTTTAGATCAAATGATCAATACAAACAAAACATAAATAGTGGGAAAAGCGTGCCTGGACACATCTGTATGT
>NC_139772.1:15568559-15573559 GCF_965231275.1 Zosterops lateralis | reverse complement strand
CAGCCTCGTGCGTCCAGGTGCCTTCCTCATTTCCTAGATGCCATGCTGCAACACAGTCAGACATTCATCAAGTTACCAAACACTCTACAACAGCAACAGAAAGTCAATGAAGGTTTATATGTCATTGCTAGTTTCCTGAGTATCCAGGGAGTGATTGACTGCATTCACATTCCCACTGTGGCACCAGTAGATAATGAGATGTATAGGAGCAGGAAGCCTTCCCACAGCATGAACATGCAGGTAGTGCATGGTGCCAGGAACATTATTACTAATGTCCATGCCAAATATCCTGGATCCTCACAAAATGCTTTCATATTTCAATACCGAGCTAGATAGTGAAATTATGGTTGCCTGGATATGGACAGCTGCTTTGGTAAGTATGTTGTAATTTGCAGATTAAATATTTTTTATATAACTGATAATGGCTTATTAAACAGCTTACCATTTCATTAACATATATTCATAGATGTTGCAGGTGATAGCGGGCTTTCTTTGAACAATGATTTTACGGTCCTTTTTTTTAGAAATCTGCCAAATTTTAGGGCAAATTAATAGACTGCAGCTAAGTGCTTGGCTGGAAGAACTGCTAGAAATTGTTTTGAAATTAATTATTTTGGTTCATATGCATCATGGTATGTTTCAGTTTTTACTTGTGGCACTACCTTAGGTGTCCAAAAGCCATTGACAAAGTCAGATGTCTCCTGTAAGTGGGATGTTGGAGGGGACTGGACAGACTGTAGACATGCACTTGCAGCAGTAGCTAGGAGGAGCAGATGAGGAAATTAAGTCTGTTTGTATAGAGAAACTGACTGTGTTCTTCTGTGAAATGTGATTATTTTACTGGGGCAGGATCACCAAATCTGATAGAAGTTTTGGAGAGAGAGTAAAGGAGGCAGCTATAACAAAGCAGAGTGCTCAGTGAGCCAGGTGGGCAATACCTCTGATGATGAGGCAGGGTTTGGTGCCTGCAAACAAATCTGTGTTGGTTTAACTACAGCTTTGCTTTTAAACTAGTTTAACTCTGGTCATTTTCATAACAACGTATTGCAGCTTGCAGTGTTAAATCAAAATAGGGTGTTCTTATGCCGAAATAAGTTTGGTACTGTGGTGTAGCTGTAACTGCTTAGAAATAAATCTTAGCTGGAGAAATGCAGATGGATGTGTGGTTGGATGTAAGGAAATACTCCCTTTACCTTTAAAAAGGCTGAGCAGTAAACTATGGAGTTCAACCAGGCAGTTTGTCCATCCTTTTCCAAGGTCAGATCTGTGCAGGAGCTGCCTTTGGTTCAGCTCTGCAGAACTGGCCGAGGAAGAAAGTACCTTTGGAGGATGCTTTTCAATTAACTTCAGCAGTTTGTATCTGGGATGAGCCATCATTGTGCTGCTTCACTTTCTCTAATGTAACTGATGAACTTCTTTTCCAAGTGGTACTTTCCGTTTCAGCCATGCCCGTCTATATTTAAACCTTAACACGTTATCCTGCACCAAGGAGAGAAGTCTCCATTCACTAAGACCAGCTCTTTCCTTTAGGATCACTTGTCTGCCTTCTCCAAAGGTGATCAGAGAGCTCTGTCATGAGTTAAAACAAATTAAAAATGCTGTGAGTGGACTGGAATGCTTGCTCACAAGGTATTGGTGGGACTTGTGGTGCAATTGTCTGTCTCTGGCAAGGGCCCTCCTTAACAATAAGATCCAAAAAGTAAGATATTACATGTGCTTTTTGACTGCAGTCTAAATGAGGTAATAGGATAAAAACTAAGGAGTCTTGTATGTTTAGTGATTCTAGCTGTCTTGTGGAGCTCATGTCCTACAAGGTTCTTTGTGTAAGAACACTGTGCATCCTTGGTTGGTTTGAAAAGCAGGAATAGGTGAGGATGGTCCAGGTCACTCTGCAGCAATACTTGCCTAGTGCCTGTTTTGGCTCCTATCTCTGCTGAGGATTTCTGGAAGGTACAAACTCAAACTGGAGAAGTTATTGATCTGTGTATCTTTCCTCTTTTCAATATGTGTTATTAAGAAGCTAAATTTTGTAATAAAGAAGTCTACTCAAAAGAATTGTGCTGTGTTGCAGGCATACTTCTGTGATGCATTAGAAGGATAGCATGCACTATTGCAAGAGTAAAAAGGCTGCCTTGCCAAATGTACTTCAATTTTATTAAGTGCTGCCATCTGCTTTCTTTGTAGTATCCTTAAGTTCACGAAAGATCTAGGTGTTTTCTATCTTTAAAAAAATGCCTTGCAATTCCTATTGTTTGTTTTTGTTTCTAGTATTCCTTTGTTGCTGCTTCTTACTGATGCCCAGATCCCTTGAGCTTCTCAGTGTAGCTATGGCTGAGGAGACCCTCGTTGTTCTCAGTTGCTCTCTGTGTAGCATCCGTGGGATCTGTCATCAGGGAACTGTTCCAAGCCACTTCCAAGTTTGATCTGAAATATTTCCCCCACTCTCCCTGTTGCAAAAATTTTCTAGGCCGCTGGAGAGGCTCCATTTTGTCCAGGTTGCTTTTGGATGAGCAGACAAACTACTTTGCAAGGACAGCAGGCACTGTGTGTTTCTGTGAGAGAACGTGATGCTTTCCCTTTGTTTTAAATGCTTTTTTAATATTTTAGGGCTTGTCTACAGAGAGAGATTATATCATGTTATGGTAGGGTAGCAATTTAAAGTAGCAATTTTGAAATGAATTAAATTAATTCAGAATAAAACATTCCTGTTCTGGCACAAATGAATCATGAATAATTAATTACCAATAATTAATGAGAAGTAACTATTTGGTATTTACAAGCCCTTAACAGTTTTAGTTCTCTCTCAGCATCTCTGTCAGAGATCTGTTTACTGGCAGCAGCACATCAAGCCTGTGTAAGAGCAAGTAGAACAAATGAAAAAATGAAGGTAGATTGATGTTTGTATTGTAGGATTTTTGGGGACTGTTCTGCCCAAGGACATCAAAAGTACACATGATTTTGCCCGCTGTTGGTTTTGCAGTTTGCCCATAGTGAAGGCCTGTAGTTAATTGTGGACTAACTGTGCAGGGTTTTGCTGCAGGAAGGGGATGATGATTTGTGACTATTTGTGGGCTGTGGTGAGGGTGTGCTGTGCTGTGGGTGCTGTCCCCTGCCAGGGCTCGTGGGGTCGGGCAGCCGAGTGCCACAGTGGCCTTTGTGCAGCTTGGGTGGGATTTGAGCAGCACTGCTGGGAACCTCTGCTTGCAAATCACAGAGAAGGCCTCATGAGCATGAGCTGGTGAGGGAAGGCTGTGTGTGGGGAGGCTGTGGAGAGGCTCAGGCCAGGGGCACAGAGCTCCTCAGTGCCCGGGGAGGGGACACACGTGGGCACGGAGGGAGCAGACAGGAGCCTGGACAGGCTCTGCTCCCTGCACGTGAGCACATGGACACTGTGTGCTCTGCTACAGATGGGAAGGCACAGGAATGGGGTGTATGTGCCACTCAGAAAAATACCCCAAGAAAACCAATATCCCAATGATTGGCTTGTTATCATCCTTCCCAGAACCCCTCCCCATCCGTGAGACCCCTGGCAGTGGAGAGAGGGCTCATACATTTCCTCTATTGTTGCTTTATTAAAGATACAATAAACTCTCTCCGATTGTATCTGTTTGTTGTAACATCTACCAGCATTGCATTCAGGCAGGCGCTCATGTGCGGAGGTGGAAATGAAGTATAAACCTGATTCCATTGTTGGGATGTGCTGCCAACACAGCACTTAACCACCACCCACCACTGACAAACAGTCTGATGGTCACATCTGCACGTCAGTCCCATAAAAGGAAACCCTGAGACTGTCAGAGTGTGAGGCAGAGCATTAGTGATTTCAATTCTGTTTTATTTTCAACTTGAAATGGAGGAAAACAGACAAAAAACAAATAAGAAAGCTAAACAGTTGCGTGAGAGCTAGCAATTTGCTGGGCTCCAAGTGACAGACACTGCATTATCATAATTGTCTCTTCTACATGATAGGACAGAAAAATAATAATGTCATTTTATTTATAGCTGGGGTGCCCCCTTTATGAGAGTCATACAAGTTTCTGCCAAGTGGAGTAGGTCAAATGACATCTTTTGATCAGGCCTGTCCAAAGAGATCAAAGATGAATGGCAGGTAATGGATATCCAATGACAAACCAAATCTAAAACAGAAATAAGGCTGCCAGAGTCTGCCAGTTACCCATTAAAGGCTCACCTAACTAAGGCAGGCTGTTTGACATGTTAGCCGACCACCTAAATCAGCCAAGCGTAGGTGCTAAAATTGTGTATTATCATTGGAAATGGCTATTATTTCCTCCGTAACATTTCTGTTAAGGCTTTGTTTGCGTAGGGCTGACCTGCAGTCAGAAGTGGAGTCCTGAGTGAAGCAAAGCCTTCAGGCTCTCAGCAGGTCGGAGCTGTTCATAGTCATTATCTAGTTTTAATTGTTTCCTTCTAATAGAGAATTGGCATCTTCTTTTGATTGTGCAAAAAGCTGCTTTTATATTCTGTGGATGAAGTTCTGCATCTTTTTACCATCAGAACATGGGAGATGAAAATCCATAAGCAATGTTGTTGTGTTCCTGTAGAGAATAATTTGGGCAATATCCGTGGGGGAATTCTCAATGACTCTTCTAGGGTTGAGGGTATTTTTGAGACTGGTTTCTTGGTGTGAAGCATCTTATATTTCAAAATTTTACCTAAATGCCATGAATACTAGATTAAAAAAAATGTCGAGCAGTTCCTGTAAGAATGCACAAAGCAGTTTATTGAGGTTGGTCTGGACAAGAAAAAGGAATCTTCATACTTAATACCTTGTTTAGTACTTCAATCAGGCAGATAGTCAGAGATATATAAAAATGTGATTGCTGTCCAGAGAATGTTAATAAACTAGAAGCCTTTTTGCTCTATAAAGCAAAGAGAGACAGGAGATATTCCAGAAGTTTCATAACTTATTTTAAACTTTTATGTTAAGCATATGTCGAGGGTGAAGTGAGGAGTATTTTTGTGAAGTGTTCTGTCTGGAA